>NW_017728950.1:9956105-9965491 GCF_001723895.1 Crocodylus porosus | reverse complement strand
TTGTCACTAAATGTGAAACCTATTTAATTTTGTTTAGGTAATGAAGCTTTTTGCGGTCCCAGCTATAACATGTACGCTGGTTCCTTTTAAAAGTAGTCTATTGAAAAAAGTCTGACAGGTATTTTGTATCATGAAGTTTTGTCCCCCTGGTTTCTAAGAAAGTATCCAAAAGACTAGTTACTTTTAAAAGGAACCAGCGTACATGTTATAGCTGGGACCGCAAAAAGCTTCATTACCTAAACAAAATTAAATAGGTTTCACATTTAGTGACAAATGCCTTATTAGCAGCCATTTCATTGACAGCATTGCAGTCACGTACATCCACCTAAATGATTTGCTCATTGGAACCACTGTCAACAGCACCAGTACAATTTAACACTTCGTGATGAACGTTATTAAAGCCAGGAAATAAAAACATTTAAATTGCTCAGTAAAAAAGGCTTATATTATCTTAATGGATGTTTCAAAAGCCATTTTTGTTCTCATGCTTCTTTCAAAGGTGCCTTTTGGCATTATGACCCTTTTGGAGTGAGCTTAATTTTGCAAGTATAGAAAATATTGCTGAAAAAAGATGTCTGCAAATTTTAAGGGGTAAACTAGCAAAATGATATATTTATACTATTCCTCAAGGGTCAGAACTGTATGTTATCATTGAAAACAAACTAGAGCCATAAATCCCATGATTTGTAACTCCAAGAAACATTGCTAGGGCTTATCCAGTCACGTACATAAAATTCATACAGTAGAGTAAGTGGATGAAGCACTGTTGTTTAAGTTAAAATTTCCCCATAAATTTATATAAATATATCATTTTAAATTTAATATGTAATTGTGAATTTTTGTCACAGTCTATTAGATTCATGGTAGACAGTTCTTCATTGTATTCATGAATTTGGCAGAAAGAGACTCTCAAACAGCTCAAGAGTTTGAGGACCATTTTGATCTAAACTGTATTGAGTTTGTTGTAAGTCTTTGAAATATATGTATGACAAAATTTACTGGGTTGTGAAAAAGAACAGTAATGACTGTTTGCAATAGTATGCCAAATTGCATTGTTGGCTAAGAATATAGCGCACTTGTACACTTGCCACCATTAACATGTACACGTAATGAAAATGTTACATTTTGTGGCTTATGGCACCACAGTGTACACATGCAAGACTTTTGGGGGTTTAAAATGAGTTTGCATCATTGCAAATTAAACTACATCTGGATGTAGTTTAGCTTGCAGTGTTGCAAATAGGAATGATGCAGCTGTAAGCTTGCCTCCCAGCCACGGGAAAGGCAGACAGGCTCTGCAGAAAAAAAGGATTTAGCCACTTACCACTTCTGCCTTCAGCAGGTGCCTGCTGAAGGCAGAAGTAGTGAGGGGCCCTAATCTTTTTTTTGGCACAGGCTGCCTACTTGTCCCTTGGCCAGGCTGCCAGCAGGCTGAGTAGTCCCTAAGCTGCAGGGGGCCCTGGTCTTTCCCTCTGCAGTGGTGGCACCCCCCTGGCTGTGGGCAGGTTCTAGCTCTGACCAAAAAAAAAAGGGTTTGGGTCCCTCACCATAATGTGATGGAAAAATTGAAATGGTTTAGTCCTCAAGCTTTTATTCGATGCCCCACTGCTTTAATTTAGAGAGCATAATCTAAAACTTCCGTCACATGTAGAAGTGGCCATAGATAGTTGTATCCATATTCAAAAACACTGAGATAAGATGTTATGATGTAACTTATTTTTGCATGCTCCTACAATGACACAAGTACAGCAACAATTATCATAACTTTAACCCTTCTTTTTTCAAGGTTAAAGCTACAGCTGTTTGGCTTGCTTGTATCACTTGCATGGCAGCATTCAAACATGTTACATCATAAAATCTGATATGCAGTCCAGAGCCATAGCTCTCCATTCTGTTTAAAAAGGTTAAACGTTAGATCTGTACATAGCCTAGATATCTATTTGGAGTTCATTTAGAGTTGTGCCTGCAGAACTGATGAATGCTGTGTACATTTTGCATTTTTATTTCACTTAATTGACCTTATTGTGGTATTTATAAGATGCATTCACAAGAAATGATATTTAGAAGGGCCTGCAGAAGGCTAACGTAGGAACTACAAACCATTACATCCTGAAAATAGGACTAAAATTAGATATGAAGCAGTATATAGACCTTCTGCAGGCCCTTGTATGCAGTAGCACTATTAACTCCACTATGTACCATTTCATAATTTTGCAGTTACTGGCCATGACAGCAGAGAAGATAATGTCTGAAATCAACTGTTCATATCAGTACTAGCAGAATAAGAGTTTACTGGCCTTATTTATTTACTTTAATTTAAATGCAAGTGTGATAGTACTTTATATTAAAAAGAAAATACCCACAGCATTCTGGGCTGATTCAAGTGTAATCTACCCCAGGGGTAAATCCCTATGTTATGAAAAAGGAGAGGAGACAATGGCAATGTTGATCCTGTAAATATGCCTTATACCAGACACCAGCAAAAAAACACTCACTTCTCAAATGCAAGTTAATGCACCTGGGGAAAAAGAATGTCACTTACATGTACACAATACTAGGTTTTGAACTAGCTGTTATGACAGCCAACGGGCAGCAGAAAGGGCAAGAGTTCTCTGGTCAGTTTACAAGCCAGTTTGTGCCCTCCCTCTCTGAGGGGAGAGCCTTTCAGCTTGGTGTGAGGAAGTAGGAAAAAGAAACCTTTTGGTGCCAAGGAACAGTAGACAGACCAGTTTCTAGGAGAGTTTGCTACGAATGTTGTGTTTGGAAGAAGGGCGGTAAGAGAGAAGAGGCAGATTAAGAGACCCAGGGAAATGGCTGGAGGACATGGCAGTGCCAGAGCCACTTCTACTGCCTCTGCCTCTGCTTGTACCTGCGACATTTCTGTCCAGGCAGTACTGCTCACCATCGAGGTTTCTACCCAGGTCCAGGTTTGGCGCTGTGGGGACTGTGGCTTGCAGGTTCCTTCCAGCAACAGCCAGGTTGGGGAGTGCTTGCGGTACGAGTGTTGCCTACTAGCAGTGTCTCTCAGGGAACAGGCGGAGACGGTGAGACTCTGAAGCATCCTCTGCCATGAGAAGCTCATTGATTTGATGCCAGAGGAGACTTCTGGAACTGTGGATGGCAACTTGGGCAGCAGCGACCACTGGATGATTGAGTTCCAGATCCTGAGGAAAGGAAGGATGGAGACCAGCCGAGTAAGAACCCTAGACTTCAGAAAAGCAGACTTTGACTCATTCAGGGAACTCATGGGTGACAGAAAAGCCGGTCATGGGGGGAGAGGAGTCCAGGAGGGCTGGCTGTACTTTAAAGAAGCCTTACTAAGAGTACAGGAACAAACCATCCCAATGTGCAGGAAGACTAGCAAGTATGGCAGAAAACCAGCTTGGCTTAGCAAGGAGCATTTCAGCCAATTAAATAACAAAAAGGAAGCTTATATGTGGAGACTTGCATAAACATTTAGGGATGAGTATAAGAGTATTGGGCATGGAAGGATGAAGTCAGGAAGGCCAAAGTGCAATTGGAGTTGCAGCTAGCAAGAGATGTGAAGGGTAACAAGAAGGGTTTCTACAAGTATGTCAGTAACAGGAGGAAGATCAGTGAAAGTGTGGGTCTCTTACTGAATGAGGAGTCAACCTAGTGACAGAGGATGCAGAAAAGGCTGAAGTACTTAATGCCTTTTTCACCTCAGCCTTCACAGACAAGGTCAGCTTCCAGACTCTCTGGATCTACCTATGCCTGCTCCCTAGCTTTAAATGGCAGGCCAGTGATTTAAATGCTGGTAGGCACTGGCTTTGCATGCCCCCCAGGCTTTGCTCTTCCCCAAGTCTGCTTCCCATCCCTCCCAGCTTTTAAGTCACCATCCCCACTGCTCATCTGGGTGGCAGGGATGGCAATCTACTTCTCAGACTGGGGGTCCTCAGTTTGGGGAACAGGCTGCGGGGTTTCGCTGCACTGTGACAGGAAGGAGTAGAGTACCTGCTGTTCTCCGCACCTTCCCCTGGCAGGGATCACTGTGGTCTGGGAAGTTTGTAGAAAGCAGGCGAGAGGGGGTGGTGTAGGCTGAACTCCTGTAAGCTCCCTTGCCCAGAAAGATTTCTAGTGGTGAAATTTATCAGAAATTTCTGCTACTTGAAATTAACACCTGTTAGAGGCCCTGTTAGTGTTTACCATTTAAAATGAGATTTTAAATGGTAAACACTTAAAAAAAAAAAAAAAAAAAAAAAAAAAAAACTTCATAGATTTCATAGACATTAGGGCTAGAAGGGACCTCGGAAGATCAAGTCCAGCCCCTCAGCCCAAAGGGCAGGAAGTCAGCTGGGGTCATAGGATCCCAGCAAGATAAGCATCCAATTTGCTCTTGAACCTTTGGGCATCTTATTTCCATTTTTTGCTTCATTACTAGGTATGTTAAATGAAATGTTAATATTTTCTCAACCCACAGATTGAGGGAGTGGGTATTTAAGCATCAAATATTGCAAAAATTGTGATAACATTATACAGGATGGCAGCTTGTGCTAGATTCTGTACATGCTTCAGTACGAGTCCTTTCCACAGAGACTGTACTAAACATTTTTCTAGTTTAGAATTAAAACTGATAAAGTTCGGGGGTTATATTTTACATACAATGACAATCCCTAACACTTTTGATAAGGAGTATAGTGTGATTTTAAAGGTCACCTTTGTTTAAGAGGAGTACGTTTCCAGGGAAGCAGGGCTTTGGAGGACCAGCTTTTTATACCAGTCAAAGAAAATTTGTAAACTTGGAAATGACCTTAGTGTTTCTCCAAAATCTAAAAAAAAGATAGAAATTGTGCACATCACTCTTCAAAATCCATTTGTAATGAAGTCAGTTTTTCTGTAAATACTAAATCCAATTTTGTTTTTCTTCATAAGAAAACATAACTTAGGTCAATATATAAAGGATGCCTCTGAGTTAGGGCTTTTCTGGTTTTACATCTTTACTAAATTATTTAGTGGTTTATATAAGCTTGTATTTAACTGAACAAGCAGATTCATTACGATGAAAAGTAGTGCTGGGAATTACGTTATCTTCTTAGAGTAAGAAGTTAGTATTAACTGTAGTTATAGAAGCCTTGTGAATTCAAGTTATGAAGGCGTTCAGTCTGAATCTAAGGGCTTACTTACCTAGGAAAATACTTGTGATTTAATTCTGCGCATACTCTTCTTCCAGAGTAAAAGTGCCCTAATATATTGATGCAGAACCAAAGTGAATTGAACTAATTTGGAACTGAGTATTATTATTCCAAAATATGGGCTTCCACAGTGAAATCACTGTTCCTGATTTAACTCATTCTTTCTTAATCTAAATTAACTCCCACATGTGGACAAATTCTCTTAGTTTAAATTAGGATTAACTTTTTTAGAATCAGACCCATCATGTTGTACTATATACATTTTTCTTTTTACATAAGATTAATTACAAGACTAAAACTTCTTTTCTCCATTGTGCTCTGATACTCATTTTTCTTGGTGTGGTGTAATGTGCTAGCATGCACTAATCTCCATACAACAAAACCCCCCTGAAGCCATCGTTGTACATCATTTATAATATTAGTACCAAAGTAGCTTATTTTCCTCTCCTGTTTTGCTGACAATTTGCATATATTTTAACTAATATATTTATCTGAATGTTGCAGTTTTTATGAAGTGCCAAATTCAATAAAAATATGATGCTTCAGTAAAGTTTGAACATTCTAGATATTGTGCTTTAGGGTGGAAATTTTAAGTCTTTGTTTTCTTTACGGGTTTTCTTTGAGTCCTTGATTATTTTGAGGAATGTATGGTTTCTCAATCAATTTTAAGAGATATTAAAAGGAGTATGTATTTATTTTAATGAAATAAGCATTAGAAAAATATGATGCTAATGTAACAGCTCTTCAAAGTGACATAATACTTTTTGATTGTAAACAGATGTCTCATTTTGACCCATGATTGACTGTCCCCATATCTGACCCATATTGAAAGTGGTGCAGCACAGTCCTGTATACACATCACCCTTCCAACTTCCATTGCTTCTCTATCACTAGTAGGTGGCCAGCAAAAACTCCCAGCCTGACAGGTTTGTTACTGGAATGAATGGCAGTAAGAGGTACAACAGGGTATCCTAGGAAAAGGTGTTAGTGCATTTAATCCAGCATACTTCAGAGGAATTTGAAGCAAGATAATGGATGTGTACATCTGTACGATTCTGGGACAAAAGGCTTTCTCCCAGAACAAATGTGACATCTGTTTGTACCCTTCAAGAAGTAGCAGGTACAGCAGTTACTACTGGTACAATCTTCATGAATCATTCAGGTACCACTATCTTTATAGATACAGTCTCCAATTAATTGTTTCATCATTTTTATCTTGGACTTTAACTTACCATGAGTAAAAAATATTTTGAAATCACTGTGCCCTCTTTCCCATCCCTGAATGAGGTTTGGCTTTTTGGAGTAATGGTGTGTGCTTAAGAGTACAGACAAAGAAGGAAAAAAAAGGGTACATGAGCCCCATTGAATGAGGAGAGGTGGTGACTGGGTTTAAAATCCCAAGGAGAACTAACATACCTAGGTGCTATTTCTAGTTTGCAACATATCACCCATAATTTCAGTGACTGTGTTATGATAGAAAGTTGTATTTTCACATTCATTCACCAGAGAGTTGTTGAGAGAATTATTTGCCCATAACTAAGGCAATGGGGGTTATCAGGGCAGCACTTGGGAGGGTGGGGGTTTTTTGCAACTGCTGTACGGACATGTTTCCCATCAATATCGCATATGTATATATTCTGTTTTTTCTCAGCACTACTTTTTGGAAAGCTTTGGCTGATGGAAGTATAATCCGATTCTGAATTAATGACTGCATGCGGCTTTTAGAGAATGGCAGAAATGGTATACGGTAAATTTGTTCCATAATGATTTCCTTTTTGTTTTTAATAGAAGGAGTAGTTCTCAAGAGCTGCTTTGAAGGTGGTGCTGCTTGTATCTAGCAATGGCACATAACTTGGATGGGGAAGGGGGAAAAGTGGAAGGGGGGGTCAAAGACAGTACATAGATGAGGCTTAGAGACGTTGTGCCTTCATCACGTATTCCACTTCCAATAATCACAGTATACGGACACCAACACTAGGGTTGTGATTTTCTCTCTTGTTATCCCACTTGTCTTAGGTTCTTGCAAGTCAAGCTGAATTAAGTGTCTATTAAGCTGTTTGGAAAAATCTTGATTGTCATTCTTAGGATTTTTATTTTATTTTCATATTGATGTGGATAATGGAAAGCTACTAAAATTGGAGTTTTCTGCATGACATAAATGCAGTTTCTAAAAATTGTAGTCTGAATGATTTTGCAGCTGTAATGGAGAGCTGGGCTTTGAGAGTGTTTCAGTTTTTCTTGCTCAGAATCCTAATAGCCTGGTATCTAAGCAGTTTAGAGAACTTGTGGACATTTAATGGGCTGCTCTTGTGAACAGGGAAGGATACACATTCCATTTTCCATACATTAGGGAGCATTGGCTGGAGTTACAGCTTAAGGTTTTACCTTGAATTCTTTTGGATGGATTTTCCTTGCTATATGGTATGAACAGAACTTGAATTCTTTTACTAGCTAGTTTGGCAGATGTCTGTTGTCTTACTGCTACTGAAGTAACAGATCTAAGTGCCTCAGAACAAATGTCCTTGTTTGTAAAACTTTTCTTTGCCTTTACCATTGAAATATTATATTCACCCCTAAAAACACTAACTACACCAAAATGGGAAAGGAGAACTCATTCAATTTACACAGTTTATAATA
Source organism: Crocodylus porosus (assembly GCF_001723895.1). NCBI lineage: Eukaryota > Metazoa > Chordata > Crocodylia > Crocodylidae > Crocodylus > Crocodylus porosus. Next base: position 9,957,701 of record NW_017728950.1, on the reverse strand, counting down.
ATCCTGGCATATGATCTGTGAAATCATTTTAGGACAGTACTTATAAAGACAAGTGCTGTGTCCATGACATTTATAGGGAGTGTAACATATTAAGTATAAGACATTAATTTTAGGGCACATACAGACACTCATTTTCTCCCTGGAGAGTTCCTGCTGCCCCAGTAGAAACCATGGCTACTTACAGATGTTTCAAAAAAAAAAAGAAAAAAAGAAAAGTGCTTTACCAGTAGCAGCGTGTTAGTTTGACCCAGCTCTGCAGCATCTGTATAGATCAGCTGCTTCAGTGGGACTTTTTGGCAATTTTATCTAAAGCTGATTCAGTCAGCAATCAGATCTATACAGATGCTTAGAAAGCTGCATCCAGCTAACACAATGCCTCTTCTGGGCATGCGCTGGGTTTGGCATGGGAGTGCACTGAGTTTAAAGTAAAGCACCTTTTTTGGATTTTTTTTACATGTCTGTAAGAAGCCTGTCAGTGTGTAGATGTTCATTATTTTCCTCCCAGAGCCGCTCTGGGAGAAAAATAACCCAGGAACAACCAGGATTAAATCACTCCTGGGAACATTTCCCGTGGGAGGAGGAATGTCCATACATATTTTCTTCTGAAAGAGGCCACAGCGCAGTCTAGCTTTGCTCCTGGCCCCTTCCCCCCCAGGGAAGAATATCTCGCTTGCTCTTGTTCCCCGAGTGCCCGGCTGTGTCCCTACACTGCTACCCCAGCATACCTGACTATAAGGAAACAGCGTATTTACTTATGCAGCAGCCCCAGGAGCCCACTTGGGAGGGTGGGGGGTTTTGCAGCTGCTGTCTAGACATGTTTCCTAACAATACTAACAGAGGTAAAAGAAGAGTTTATTTTGTCTTTTGCCTCTTCTAAACAAGAATTGCTAATGGCTGGTTATTGTTTAAAATTTAAATCTGTATAGGGATATTAGAATCTTCTTGGTAGCAATGCTTTACCATATTGCTTTATTTTAATTGAACTGTATTCATTTGTATTTTTTCTTAGAATGAGAATTTTGGGTAAATACAAAATAGTATTAGTCTGTAGGATAGGCTTTCATAGTAGAAAGATTAAACATGTTTAACTGTGTCTTAAGGCAGGGGCAGGCAATTATTTCATGTGGAGGGCTGCTTACCGTGTTTTGGTAAGCTGTTGAGGGCTGCATAGGTGCCCCACCCGCCGGTCACCATTTTGGGACCAGAAGTCTCGCCCTAGCCTCTGACCTTTGCCACTGGACGTCCCTCCCCTTGCCCCTGGAAGAACTTCTTTGGGGAAGGGGGCTTGCCATCTTAGAAGGGGGAAAAAACCCAATTATATATTAAAAATCAAACACCCATAATAATACATTTTAATTTAATAAAAAATATATTTTTGTCCTGATTTGTCTGTGTTTGTTCTCTATTAGCAGAAGTGATCATGTAATAGATCAAAATGCAGTCTTACTCTTATGTAGCGTGTGGGGTATGTAGGAGTGTCAGAGGGAGTGGGTATGGGTGTGATGCAAAAATGCTGTGGTTCATTTCTCGGGAGGCGAAGAACTCTCAGACACACTATTAGCAACACAAAAGGTATATTTGCAAATAGGGTCAGAG
>NW_017728950.1:9951107-9954827 GCF_001723895.1 Crocodylus porosus | reverse complement strand
AGTCCTGCTGGTGCCCCCCCCCAATCTGCAGCCCCCTGGCCCTGCCAGTGCCCCGTATTCCCAAACTGTAGTCCCCCCATCCCTGCTGGTGCCTCTTACTCCCAACCCACAGTCCCCCACTCCCAAGCCCTGCTCATGCTTCTCACTTCCTACCCACAGTCCCTTGCCCTCCCCCAGCCCAGCTCTGAAGGACTCCCTGCCCACAGCCATCCCAGTAGCAGCTGGGATGGCTGTGTGGAGTTATGGTCCTTCTGCTGCTGCCAGGCAGGCAGGGGGTGCTTTACCATGGCAGCATGCCTGGTGCTGGGCTTCTGGTGGTAGGGGTGGCAGAACTGAGGCTCTCTACCTTCCAGTGCTGGATCCTGCCTGCTGGGCCACTGAAGCTCCCAGGGAGAGGGCAGCAGAGCAGTGGGCAGCTGGGCAGTGCCCCCAACTTTGCCCCACTCCCTCCCTCACCATGGGGGCCTGAATCTGCTCTCCCTCAACCCTGCCTATGCCACCTGCCCCCAGTGGACTTACCTGCAGGCAGATGGGAGAGCTGCTTTCCACCATTTCTTGGTTGTCCTGGTTCCCACTCCCGCTAGCCCCAGGCAGCCCCTTGCAGGCTGGATTCCCATGTGGGCTGGAATTTCACCAGTGTGCAAGGGGAAACCCATCATTTCCCATATTTATCTTTTTAAGGGAGAAAATCCATGATTTTTTTTTCCCTTTAAAGTAGAAAATTTGTGTTTTCCTCCTTTAAAGGATTTAGCACTAACTGCATAAACAGTGCAATGCTTAGTCTTGAAAAAATTCAAGGTCACACATATTAGAAGGGAAAGTGAAAAATATTTTATTCGTGCCCTTGTGGAGAATCTTGAGGCTATTATTTTGTCCAGTTTGGTGATAGGAAGGAAGACTAAACTAAAAATAACTGAAAATATGTTGTTTTGTAAGTCATTCATTATAAATTTTAAACTATTCTATAACCTAACTTTTTGTGGGGGTGTTTTGGGGGTGGTTGGTTTTGGATGGGGGTAGTAGGGAAGGTTGTTGTATCCAACAAAAGAAACAAAAGAGGTTTGGAGATGCCCAATGAAAGCATTTAGTCATGCAAGCATCTTTCACATAAAGAAAAAGAACTGTAAAGATTTATGCTGTTTTGTTTAAAACAATGACTAAAGAAACAGAAATGATCATGCTAGCTCTGATCAGTTCTCTATATTGTCTAGTGTCTTGTGGACAGGAGAGAACCAGAAACTTCAGAGAAAGGTGAAAGAACCTAACAGATGTGGAAAAGTTCTTGACCTCAGTGACTCTTTCACAATGAATTTCAAAGCCTAATTATATATTGTGTGAAACAATCACTTTTGAATTTCCCACCTTTTAATTTAATAGACTTCCGATTCTGATGTCATGGGACAGAGTGAAAACTCTAGTCTGTCTTCTCTGTTTCAATCATCTCATTCTATTGCCATGGACCTTGTCTCATGCTTGCTAAGGAATCTCCTAGTATTTTTAATCTCTCACTAAATTTTATTTTTGACTTCTGATCACCCTCATTGCTCTGAAAAAGGCATACAAAATAATGAATACTATTGCAAAGTACAGTAAGTTCTTCTATTTATTCTATTCAATATAACAATTTTAACAATATTTGTAACTGAGAAACAACAAATTGAAACCTGATGCAGGTTTCAAAACTTTTCCACAGTTTTATATAGAAGTCACTTGTGCATGTCAATGAACCATGATTCTACAGAGATTATAAAAAGAGTTATATATTCATATGGATAAAAACCACCCATAACATTTTAGTGCTTTTTTCTAGAAGGAAATACGCTTCTGCTTTAAAGCATCAGTGATATTTACTTCTAACAGGTAATTTAGAAATAAACATTTTCTATGAAAATGTTATTCCAAGGCTGTCCACAGTAACGTTTCTTGGAGCATCTTGTGATGCATTTGGCAATGTCTAGATGTGGATTGCTGATTTGATTCATGTTCCATATGGCATCTTCACATTCCTTGGTGAGTGCACAAGGACACAAACTTGCATGAAAAACTTAAATTACGTTACAAATAAGGTGATACTATGGAAGTGTTGACTGTATTATCTCTAAATGCCAGTAAGTGGTGTAGTACTTGCCAATTCTATTATTACACTGCAGTAATTCTGCTATTGCATCCCCTCTGGCCTGGGTTGAGAGTGGAGTAGATGCTCCTTGCCACCCTGCCAAGTCCCCAAACCATGGTGCTTGGTCTGAGCAGTGGACAGCAGTTTGCCTACTGCTTAAGGAGCAGAGCAGAGGATATGCTTCTCCCCCTCCTCCTCAGATTGGGGTCCTCAGTCTGTGGAGTGAGCTAGGAGCTTGACCCACTAATCCAGTCCCAGAAGCTGGAGCCCCTGAAGCTCTCTTCCCACTTCCTAGACTGGGGATCCCTATTTTAGGCAACTCAGTTGGTGGGGAGCTTTTCCTTTCTGTTCCAGACCCCTCCTGAACTCCTCCGGGAGGGGAGTGGAGCAACCGCTGCTCTCCATACCCTCCCTAGATTGGGATTACCTTGGAGAGTAGCTGGCAGGTTCAGGCTGAATGCATGTACTGCTCCCTTTCCCAGAAAGATTTCTAGCAGTGGGCATCTCTCAGAAATGTCCACCACTAGAAATGAATATCTGTTCAAGGCCTTTATGGGCAACCAGACTTTTCATCAAATATTCTGTAGAAATGGGTGGAGAGAAGGAGCTTGCCTAGCTGCCTCTGCTATCAGAGAAATAGTGGCCAGTAGTTGCCAATGGAAAAAGACCCATCAGGTACCTGTAAAAACAAGAGTATTAGCAAAGTGAAAGGCAACCCCTAGTAATGATTTCAGTCACAAAACTTTTCTAAGATACTGCATGTTGGACTGAGATAAAGGGCAGAAAACTACAATGGTTTGATTTTTACTGTAAATTGGGTATTTATATATTTTTCCAAGTATTATATCTTTATACAAATAATGAAGATGATCATGACTGACAGTTTAGAGAAGGTGAGTTATTCACAAAACATTGTTTCCTGAAGAATAGTTAAAACTGTGTTAAATAAAACAGTTTGGGTACCTATTTTTTGCTTCTTAGGTTTTTCTTGCATGGTCTTCTACCTGTTTAGATGCCATAGGCGGGTTAGATTTGTCCTATTGCAAAGGAGCCTACTTAGGCTATACGATTTTCCTTAAATAAAGACCCAGTTAAGGATTACCTGGAGGGCTTAGATGTGTCCAAATCAGCGGGCCCGGATGACCTTCATCTGCGGGTGCTGAGGGAATTGGCTGGTGTCATTGCGGAGCCATTGGCACGGCTGTTTGAGGACTCCTGGTGCTCAGGCCAAGTCCCTGAGGACTGGAAAAGGGCCAATGTGGTCCCTATTTTCAAGAAGGGGAGGAATGAAGGCCCATCAGCCTCACTTCTATCCTGGGGAAGGTCTTTTTGAAAAAATTATCATTTGTGAGAGCCCTGCAGGAGAAGTGATGTTGAGGGGTAACCAGCATGGGTTCGTGCAAGGCTGATCCTGCCTGACTAACCTGGTCTCTTTCTACGACCAGGTAACAAAGAGCTTAGATGGGAAGGAGGAAGTCGATGTTATCGTCTTGGACTTCCAGTAGGCCTTTGACACAGTGTCCCACCCAATTCTGGTGGGCAAGCTGAGGGACTGCGGCATTGACGAATGCACAGTCACGTGGGTGGCAAACTGGCTCCAGGGG
>NW_017728950.1:9943043-9948899 GCF_001723895.1 Crocodylus porosus | reverse complement strand
CCCCCCTTGGAGTCACCAGGAACAATGGCCACAAGCTGAGGGAGGATAGGTTTAGGTTAGATATTAGGAAGAACTACTTCACTGTAAAGGTGGCCAGAGCCTGGAATAGGCTTCCCAGAGAGGTGCTGCTCTCACCTTCCTGGGAGATTTTCAAGAGGAGACTGGATAGGCACCTGGTTGGGGTCTTATGACCCCTGCCACCTCCAGTGCTCCTTCCTGCCCATGGCAGGGGGTCGGACTCGATGATCTGTCTAGGTCCCTTCTGATGCATTGATTCTATGATTCTGAAATTCCTATTTCTTTCTCTGAGCTGTACATCTCACGGTGACATTTCCTTTACTGTTCTCATGTTAGGCAGCTTCTCTCTACCAGGGAGAATGAGAAAGTGGGTGTTTATTGCAGCAAATTGCTAAGAATTATTTCTTTCTCATGGAATTAGTAGACATAATTCAGGAAACATAAAAATGGCTTAATAGTTGTTGTTTATATAGGGATATACTATGGTGAAATTGCAGCTATTAATCCATTATCAACAATAGATGTATATTTGGAAGAGCATGCTGAATCCGAAGAAGGGCCCCACCTTTCTGTACTGTTATTGTATGTACTTGCTAGAACTCAATTTCCTTTTACTTGTGAGAGGTGCTCAAATGCCAGTCTTTTTGTTCAGTACATATATTAGATCAAGAATGTCAAACATGACCTGCGGGCCAGATCTGCCTGTGGAGAGTCCTATGATTTAGCCAGTGGGTCTCAGACTGACCCAGTACATGGGTTTGACTTGAGGTTTGGACTTCAAGCAACATGTGACACTGAGGGTAGGTGTGGGGCATGCACTGCGTGCCAGACTAGGTCTAAGCACTGGCCCCAGGGCCAATCCAGAATGAGCTGCACTGAAGCCAGCATACAGGACTGGACTAGTGGAATGCCCCATACAGTGCGCACCTCAGACCAACCTTTAATGCCACATACAGTGTCTGCCCGTGCTCCCTGGAGCTCACTCTGCATGCAGTGCATGGGGCTGGCTGCTGCAATGGGGTATTCTGTCAGACTGGCCCTGAATACTGGGTGTCACTAATTTTTATTTGTGACCATATTTTCTCTTTAAATAGAAAAATGCAAAGAAAAAACCCCCTCTCCAGTGCAGTTATAAAGTTTTTATTTTGACCAGAGTGGCTTATGTAAAACATATGGACAAATCTTGTACAGAATCTTGCTCTTCATCAGTCAAACTAAGCTCCTCTTTTTAAAATGCCTGTTTCTGTTTGGCTTGGTGTCCCAAGGCGGTGTGTGTTTCCATAAACCGAACATTTTCAGTGGGGCATTTAATGGAGGGCTGCCTTGCCACCTAGCTACATTACATGAAAATCTCTTTTTTACAACTTATTTAAAAATTTATGGAAGACGAAAAGGCTGAGGTATGGGGTTTTTTTCTGTTTATTGGTTTTTAGTGTGTTTTCATGCTATAAACAGGAAAAACTGTCTCAGAGGTTACCATATTATCTCATGTAATAATAATTTGTATATTTGGTAGCTTCCTGCTGATTCACTTGCCAAACATGCATCGTGTCTGATCTCAACTCTTCATGACATTTACTGACTCTAAATGCTCAAAACTATAAAGTTGCTCTGCAGAATGGGAAAACATCTGCCTTAATTTGCAGCTTTATGAAGAATTGAAGTCCAGAAATGTTTGTTTAAAATGTTTTGTTTAGCTTGGGATTTGGGGATTTTTGTTTACTTAGAAATGCCAAGTCTTTTCTGTCTCTCACACACACTCACTCTCTTTGTGATTTGGGGACTAATGAAATTGAGATCGCCAGAAAGGTGCCTTTTTACTAAGACTGTTTATTTAAACACTTAAAAATTTAACACCTAATGGATTCAAATGCTTCTGAAATAATTGAGACACTAATTCATCAATTTACTTAAGCATGTACCTAGGTTGAGGCAGTATGGTTATATCATTGACTTGATATGACTGTTCATTTGCTTAAAATTAGATATTCATGTATCTATCTCAGTTAACTAGGGCTTCAGAAAAAAAAGTTCTGCGTTGAAAACCTGGCATTCTCCCATTTCACATTGAATAGGTAATCCTCAGTTCTTTCATCATCCAAGGAGTCCTTCATTAATTTTGGTGAGAGAAAATTTGGCTTTAGTCTAAGGTTTTAGTTAAAATAACTATAGGCAAGAAAAAGTGCATTTTAAAGCATCATTTTTCAAGCCTTTGTTACCAATCGTATAGATATAAACCTTTCTCTCTTACCCCTAGCCAGCCCTACACTGAATTTCCTTTTCAGATGATCAACTTTCTCTTCTAAGGAAAATTATTCAAGTAAAAAAATTGAAATGAAGTTTATATGAACTACACATGAACTATGAATTAGGTACATGTCTATCTCAATAAGTAATAAAGGGAAAAAGAAAACAGGAAAGAAAAGTGGAGGAGGGAAGAGAAAGGGGTAGAAGAAGAAAAGAGCAGTGTACAGGGATGGATATTTTTAAACTCAGAATTCTTTCTAAATGGCAGTAAATTTTTCAAACTAGTTAAACTTGAAAAAACCCTCTCTCCGTAGATGCCAACTGTGCCATCTTATTATACCAGATTTTGGCCTTTGAAGATTCCTTGCTGTTCCAATGCAGTAATATAAACCCGCATGTCACTAACAGGGCTCACTGTAAGATTGCAATCCAGGAAAGATTCAGTTTGAATTCCATAGGGATATGCCCAAGAACACATACATTTGCTAAAGGTATCACTGGTATGTTCAAAACCATGTTAACTTTAGTTATAATTTCTTTCCAAAAGGAATTGAAAATAGGACATGACAAAACATTTAACTAAGCATTGCCTGCAATGCATCACATCTCCAACATGTATTGTCTGGCAGTATATTTAATTTTTCAAGTTTAGAGTGCCAATGAAAAAAGTTCTTTTGTTGCATATGACAAAGTTTAAAATCAGTTTCCAGTGGTTGTTTGAATACTGTCAGTTGCTGATTGCCATTGGGAATCTGTCATCTGAATACCTAGGTCTTCATTCCACTTCAGTCGTAAATAATGTGTCAGGTCTATTATATGAAATTATATAGTCATAGAGTCATGGCACAGAATGGGGAAAAGAAGCAGATATCAAGGAAAACAATAATATAACTGGAATATTTTTTATTAACACCTACTTGGCTCAAACCAAAGCCTCAGGTTCAGCCTAATTTTCTGTTGCGACTGCATGTACTGCCATTCAGTTGTGTTTGGAAGATCAAATTCATCACACAACTCAGAAAAGGATTTCATATGATTTCTTACTAGAAGCTATTCTGCATGCACGATACCCTTTATCCATTCACTTTCTCCACATCAGGTTGTGGGACCCATACTTGCCCCAAATAAATGCCTTCTGATGTAACAAAAGATGAAATTTACAAAGTTTGCCAAATTTATCAAGCTCATTGAGCTGTAAAAACTGTAGGGATTAGAGAGTTAGAAAAACAGTAATAACTAGAGCTTATGGTGGTTGACAGTGGAAAGGGAAACACAAATGATGGTTTAATTTCCAACCATGCAGGAGAATTTTCAGTTATATCAGTCATCCAGTACATAGCTTGATTTGTTAAGAAGGCATTGTTATATTGCCAAAGGTTTGGAAGATGAAAGTTATCCATTTCATTTGGTGGTTGCATCTTTTTGATGAAAGTCAGTACCTTTGATACTCTCCCCACAGAAACCTGTTGACCATTCAGTTCATTTTAACAAAATAGGATTGGGGGATTACAATTGATAGATTACATAACAGGTAAATTAGATGAGGTAAGAAGTTTGTTTTTAAAATATTAAGATGCCCCCGGAAAGGATATTGCTAAACTGCTCCATTTATTCAGACCCTGTAACCTAATGTAACATCAAGAATCTTCTGAACATTTTATCAGACAATAATATTAATATTCTTAGATATATTTATACTTAAATAAATTGTGTTTCAATTGCCATTGAAACAGCCAAATTCTACACATAGCCTCTGTGGCATAGTTATTTGAATCCAAGTAACTCAGATTTAGTTCAATTAATTCTATAACCAAATAGACAGCTAATATTCTTAATTAGTGATAAGAGGGAAGGAACTCAGCTCTCAGGGTATGACTGAAGTATATCATCTTCATACAACAAGATCTTGTGTTCACTGTCTCCTACCTTAATGCTTTTAATATCACCTTTATTCCTTAGAGGTCTAGCCAATGGTTCCAGTGCTGAATCAAATAGAAGTCAGGGTAATAGACAACTTTCTCCCTTTGCAAAGTAAATAGATCAGGTACCATATTACTGGTCATAACTCCTGTAGTGGGTATTTGTATGTTTCAACTGTGTCTACCTTATGAATTCTTTACCAAAGCTCATATTGTATAATATATCAAAAAGGTACTTCTAAGAAACGCAGTCAATGGCCATAGGGACTCTGAAATTTTGTTCTGCTGCTACTATATCAATAATCTGCCATTATCTGAAGCATGCATTTTTTTAAATCTATCCTACTTGATTTTTGTGAATTAACTTTTGGAGGCCCTGTTCCAATCCATGACATAAGGTTTTGGCTACAATGTTGGTGTCTACATTCATTAAAGTAATTGGTCTATAGTTAGAACAATTCATAGAATCCTTGCCTGGTTTAGGAATTACAGAAATAATAGCTTCACTTAAAGTTATTGGTAGCATACCTTGGTTTTTATGATCTTAATATACATTCAGTAATTGAGGTAATATATCTTTACGTAACTTATAAACCAGGAAATCATCACTACCCAGAGACTTATTATTGTTCATATCATTAAAGGCCAAAGTTATTCCATCTAACAATAATGGAGCTTCTAAAATTTTTTCTCCATATGTGAACTTTGTTGCATGGGTATAAAATTCAGGAACATATTTATTTTCTCACAAGTACCATTCACAGTCTCAGTGTACAAATTTACAATAGAATTGACCGAATTGTTGCTTGATTTGTCTCTGTGTCATATGCATATTCCCTAGTGAGCCTCAGAGCTAAAATGTTATTATGGCTGGATTTACTCTTTAGTCTATTTGCTAGTAACATTCCTCTACGTTCCTCCAATTTCCAGTATTCTTGGTGTTATTTTTATAAAGCAGGGGCAGGAAGTTATTTCAGGTGGAGGGCCACTTACCCATTTTTGGCAAGCTGTCAAGGGCTGCATGGTTAGCCCTGCCCCTTGACAGGTGCCCCACTCCCTGGTCACCATCTTGTGACTAATCCCTGACCTTTGCCACTAGAAGTCCCTCCCTTGACCCCGGAAGGACTTCTTTCAACAAGGAGTTTTGCCATCTCGGAACCAGAAAAATGCCAAATTATATTCCAGAAAGCAAACATCAAAAACATTCATTAATTTGATTTCAAAAACTATTTTTGTCCTGGTTTACATGTGTTTGTATAGTGTACATTAGGGCTGTGTAAAGCTTCAGGTGTTGATTTGATTTGGAGAAGAATCGGTCCGATTCGGCAGCCAAATCCCCAAATCTTAATTGAATCAGGAGGCCAATAAAAAGGTCTGAATCAATTCAGAAAAGATTTGGAGAGCTCTGGAGATTTGGGCAGTCCCCATTCACTGCTGCAGGGAGCTGGACCCAGACTCTGTGCCAGTAAGTAGGGGACGGGGGCGGGGGAGGCTGGATGAGAGGGAAGGGGACCATGGGGGGACCTCTATGAGGCCCTATAACCTGGCTGCTCCCTCAGCCCCCCTGAGTGCCCCCCCAACCCCCACCCATCCTCCCAGCCGTGTTAATGGCTGCCCTGCCTGGCCCCAGCCTGCCCCCACTTAAAAAAAGCCCCGAAAAACCTCACACTCA
>NW_017728950.1:9891433-9942943 GCF_001723895.1 Crocodylus porosus | reverse complement strand
TGTGCCAGTAAGTAGGGGACGGGGGCGGGGGAGGCTGGATGAGAGGGAAGGGGACCATGGGGGGACCTCTATGAGGCCCTATAACCTGGCTGCTCTGTCAGCCCCCCTGAATGCCGCCCCAACCCCCACCTATCCTCCCAGCCGTGTTAATGGCTGCCCTGCCTGGCCCCAGCATCCCGGCACTTAAAAAAAGCCCCGAAAAACCTCACACTCATGGGCTCCTGCCAGGCAGGGGGGATGATCCCTACTGGCCCCCATTGCCCTGCGCTGTGTGGGAGGCTCTGCCATGAGCCTCCATCCCCCTCCCACTCTCCCAGCCCTATCAATAACTGCCCTGCCTGGCCTCAGCTCTCAGTTGTTTAAAAAAAAACCCACACTGGCTGCTGCAGTGGCCATCAGGGCTTCTGGAGGCTCATGACAGAGCTCCCCCATGCAGCGTAAGGTACTGGGGTACAGCGGGGAGCTGGTGAGTGTGGGTCTTCTTTTTTTTAAGATTTTTTTTTTTTAAAGAGCTGGGATGCTGGGACTGGGCAAGGCAGCCATGGGGTAGGTGGGGGCTGGGAGTGGGGGCGGGGGAAGGGGCCTGCTTGATTTGGAGATTCGGCCAATTCTGTGGCAACCAAATCTCCAAATCAGATTCAGCCAAATCAATTCAGGACAATTATTTGAATCACCAAGTTGATTCGCTGTCCTCCAAACATCTGAATCCAAAGCAACACTAGATGCTTTTCACAGGCCTATTGTACGTAGAGGTGATTGTATATAATAGCTTGAAATGAAGTCTTACTCTTGTATATTTTGCAGGGTGGGGAACATGGAGGGTGGTTATAGGCTTGTTGGGGACACTAAGTATGTGGAGGTGTGTCTGTGGGGGATGGATAGGTGGGGATGTGGGGTGAGGGAGCATGTGTGGATATGTGGGGTGTAGGTGGGTATGGGCTTTTTGGGGGGCTGTGTGTGGTGGGAGGGTGGCTGGGATTTATGTGGGGGTCTGTGTCTATGGCAGTGCAAGGGGGTGTGGGAGTGCATCTGGTAGGCAGGCAGGGAAATGGCTGGGGGTGAGGCAGGACTGGCTGCTGCCTCCTGCTGAGGCCCCCCCAGATTATCTTTGACAGACAGCCCGGAGCAGACTAATATTAATCCTCTAAATTTTTTAGGGGTCCAGCAGGCCTAACAGAATGGCCTGGTGGGCCAGATCCGGCCCAGAGACCATATTTTGCCCTCCCCTAATCTAAAGTATACTCTGGCTTCTGGGACAGTAATTTACTCAGTTCATAGCTTGTTTGGTAGGAATTCATAGTTTATCAGACAAAGAATTTATGGCAATCCATATCCAAAGACTTAATTTTTCATATTAAAGTATCTATTTCTGTATCCCATTTTTTCTTTTTTGCAGAAGCATATGATGTTATGTGTCCTTGTAAGATAACTTTAATAGTTTCCCATAATACTGAAATGGAGAGAACAGTAGGTTAATTAATCCCCAGAAAAGTTTGAATTCCTCTAGAATGAATCTTTCAAATTTATAATCATTTAACAGAAAGGTGTTGAGTCACTAGTAACTATTTACAACTGGTCTACCTGAGAGGAAGGTCTGAAGCCCCCCCTTAGCAGGTTCCAAAACCTCTACTCAAATTCAAAAATTCCTCCTCCACTGAAAAATTAAAACCTACTGCTGGGTGGGGATGGGGAGGGGGACATGTGGGGCAGCATTACTATTCAGACAGTACTGAGAGAATTGATTGACTTTATAGTTCATTATAATCTCCCTGGTTCCTGCTAATCTGTCTTTTCTCCACAGCTGTTAATGACCCTCTACCCTTTTTAATTACCTTGATGTTCCACTATTCAAACTATCCTTTCCTCTAAAATTTTGCTGTCTGTTAGCCATTCCCAGTAAAGTCTCTCTCTCCTATTTCACAGCCCTAGAGACTGTTTTTAGCTCTAACTAAATACCTTAACTCAGATATGGTACTATTAACTCAGGTGTAGAAATGACTGATGGTGAAGCATTTGAGGCACTCTCAAGATACTCAGGAGGGCTATATTTTGTTTTAGGAATCTGAATAAGAGTTGTACATTTAACTATAGAAACTACGGTATTAATGGCACAAAATGTTTTGAATATTTTGACTATATTTTGCCTAGTTGTGTTTTTTTTAACTTTATGTATAATTTTACAAATAAGTGCAGATTCCAGTAGTTATCTGTTTCAGTTTTGATTTTAAACTGAAAAAAATAGGGCTATCCCCCTAGCATATTGGTAAAGCATCTAGCTTCACTTTAACTAGAGACAAATGTGTTGTGTTATAAGTGATGGTGTGCCACACTGCTGACACCCCCTTTTCAAAATCCTAGATCTGCCCATGAGTTTTATAGAGCCAACAGAGGCATTAACCACAGAGTCAATTATGCTTTGATGCATTAAAAAGTAGTCAATTCTAGAATACACTGAATGAGGCATTGGGGGAAACATCCCAATATTCCATACACATTCTGTTGTATTCACAATTCACCAAAATATTTATTCAACCCAGGTCACATATTTAACTTTTAATAACTTCACTCGGAATAGATTTTGTAGATGGAGGGATACACGACCTGTCAATAACAGGGTCTAATGATTAATTCCAGTCTTCCTCCAAAATATAAAGGCATATCCCAAATTCAGGGAGCTTTACAAAAAATGAAAAAGATATAATGTTGAGTAATCTGCATTGGGACCATAGATACATCCCTAAGTAAAAACAGAATCCATAGTTTTAACAGTTGCAAGAACAAATATGTATCATAAGCTATGTCAATTAAATGGGGGCACTGAAATACAAAGTCCATATGTTATGCACACTAGAGATTGCTAACCCATCCCAACCATACTCTATTTTTTGAGATTACTCTACTTACAGGTTAGTTTTGTGGAACTATATCAGCCCTTCATTCTTAAAAGAAAATTATAGTATTTTCTTCTTTTTAGTAGGGCTTTTAAGGCCCTTAAGGTTTCAAGATACACACTTAGTAGGATTAGCCATTCCCAATGACTTTTGTCATCTGCTATATTCAACTTTGTATATCGCTGGCAATTTGCCAGCTTGCTTCAATCAAATGTAGAACAACTGTCTGTATGCTGCCACAGTTTGTAATACTGACATTCTCCCATATATTTAGAGCTCATAACAACATACACTGTCAAGCACACTTTTGAAGAAATCATGAGGGGCAACCTAACAGACAGATGAAAAGCAAATTTACTATATTACATACTATGGCTGCTAGGAAGATTTGGGCAGATGCGACTCAAAGCCTTCTACCACTTTGCAACTGTAAAGACAAAGTTATTAACAAAAATCATAAACAGTCTGCCATTCATTGATAAACAGTGTTAATCTAAAAACCCTTGTTTTTTCTTTTTTTTTTTTGTACAGCTCTCATTATTGCATAAATTCACCCTCTTCAGTTGATATTCGTGAGGTAAAGATTTTTGCTTCCTTAGCATTAGAAAAAGTATAATTTTTCCTTGGTAAATGAGATTCAGGATGGCAGAATACCCCATGAAACATCTCAGCTACTTGGTCCAGCTGACTGAAGAGTGGAGAGCTTGTAGTGCTGAAACTGCAGGTGTGGTAGGGAGTGGGGGGCAGAAACTGTGGACACATCTCAGCATGGTCTGCAGACCTCCTTAGTCTACCTGGTGGTGTTTGGCAGCAGAGTATAGGCAGTCCTGATTGGCTGACCCAGACTGCTCATGGTCAGCCTGTGTTTTCCTGTAGCACAGTGTGGAGATTGTGAAGGGGGCATAACTACTCCCTTCAGGAGTAAAGATGTACAGTGAGCAACACATTGTCTCTCTGAGGGGGAGAGAGGGAATGCTTTAGGATGGTATTCCCTTCTAAGATAAGCTACAGTCACAGAAATTTTCCTGGGGGTGATTTAACCCTGGCTGTTTCCAGATTTTCTCCTGGAGCAGCCATTTTTACTCTGGAAAAAAAAGTTTGAACATATGTACACTTGTGGTTTCTCCCAGGAGAAACTGAATATCAGCATGAGGCCTCCTTCCTTATGTAGAAATGCTATGATGTAAGTTCCAGCGACACTGAGAAATAGCAACTAGTACTACTAAGAGATTCAAAATGAATGTGGCTTATTGAGGTCATTCTCCTGATCCTTTTCCTGA
This sequence comes from Crocodylus porosus, assembly GCF_001723895.1. Lineage (NCBI taxonomy): Eukaryota > Metazoa > Chordata > Crocodylia > Crocodylidae > Crocodylus > Crocodylus porosus. Next base: position 9,938,772 of record NW_017728950.1, on the reverse strand, counting down.
GATATTTAAGAGCCAGCAAGATGGGAGACATAGTACAATAATTATGTTACTGTATAACTCCATATTCTTATCCCTGTGTCTCATCCAGCACATTTTCTGCAGGCTTGTCATCCACAGCACAGAGTAATGCATCTTCCTAGAGACTGCAAGCTAGAGCACTGTTAATGGAAAATCTGAGTCCTTTTCATCTTAAATCAGTAATTAATAGAGCATTTAAAGAAATTCTAATGGAAGGAGGGGGGAAAAAGTATAAAGTTAACATAAAAAATATGTGGGAAATTAACTTTGTAGTGTGAGTGTATATGTATACATATAATTTAAAAGCTACTAATGAAAAACTGCATTGGTTTGAAAAGTAAGAATGAAATGCTAGGACATTAGAAGGCCAGCCAGTAATGAGGATCCTACTGAGGTATTCTGGAAAAAAGAATTCCCTAATTGTTAGAATAAATGCATAGGATAATCTTTCTTCACACCCAGTACTTGTGAGAACTGCATATGGAATTTATAATCACACTCTTTTGTGATTGAATGTGAACCAAACATGTTAACTTAGAGGGGCATCTCAGTAGTGTGACTAGGGATGGGTGAGAGGGGCACCCGCCCTGAGCACCAAATTAGGAGGGAATCCCAGAATCACCTCTCATGCACAAAAAGTCTGTGCCCTACTGGTGTTGCCACATCAGGATTCCAAAGCAGTTCCTAGCAGCTGTTGCCTTAAGAGCAGCAGTGCTGGAGTGGGAAGAGCATGCATGGCAGCAGCAAGTAGACTGAGATTATTTTTGGAATCACAGCATGGTAATGCTACTGAGATGTGGACTCCATGGAAGTGAGGGGTTAGTATGGTACTGCTCTAGAGTAACCTACTTCAGCATTTTGAGATTTTTGTTCACTGATGTGAGTAAAGCATCCTCCTGTATGCCTGCTATCAGAACCCAAATCCCTGTTCCCGCTTCTACTGTCAGAACCACATGCTTCTTCCCCCTTCCCCCCCATTGCTGCCCTGCACAGTTTGCCCTGGGCACCAACTTGGCTTGGTACACCATTGATTTTTCTCTTATTCAAGCCTTGTGAGTAGAACAGAGCAGAACAATAATTTTAATTGTCAACAAATTTTTACTGATGACAGTTCTATGCTTTTGATATTGTATTTTACCTAAGAAACCTACCAGAGAGAGGAAAGCCTGGGGAAATTAAACTTGTGATTGAGTGCTTCCTTGAAACTAGTTTTTAGGATAACACATCAATAGAAGATTTTCTTAATTTTTGATTGATTTAACTCAATTTATAGTTTATATTTTTTATTTAAAGTGTGGTGTACCATAGGTTGAAGCTTAGTGTAGATTCTTTAATATTACTCTTCTCCTCATTGTTTCTGAATCTGTTGCCACACGATTGCTGCAGCAAGACTGTAGTTCTGATAATGGGCCAGCCCCATCACCGCAGAAATCAGATTATAAAGTGAAGGCATAAAGAAGCAACACATACTTATCAGTGGCAACCCTCTTCTGTTTAAAAGAGCTGTTATTAGTGAATCTAAAAATTCATGTGATGCCAGGATTTAGTAGCAAGTAAAGCTGGATCAACACAGATCTCTTTTTGTTTCGGCCTCCTGGCAAGGGACAGACATTCAAAAAGCTAGAGCCTGAATTCATTCAATCTTTGCAGGTTAGTTTAACCTGGCTAAGCTAAACCAGTTTGTAACAGTACAGAGATCCCACCCATGTGGGCACATGCCTGCAGTGGCTCAGGCTAGATGATGGCGGGGCTAGTGCAGCCCTCTCTCCCTTCCACGGTGCTGGCTGACAGAGTCACGGCCAGGCGCTGGCACAACACTCTGACTAGGGAGGTCTTTCTGCACCATCCCAGGCTTTTCCCCACTTGATGCTCAAGGGGTGAGAGTGTTACTGGACCCCAGCCCCAAGCTAGCACTCTGAGGCAAGTGGGGGTGTGCAATGCATCTGCTGATATGAAGCTTTTCAATCTCCTTCTCCCTGTTTCTGTATACTGTCTGCAGCAAACTTACAGGTGAGCAAGCCAGCAGGCGGGATGATAACAATGTTTATCACCCCATCAGCAAAACAACAGCCTCTCAGCTGTTCTTAAACAGCTTTATCCAAGGAAGGAAGGAGGGACCTTACCAGTTGACCTGTTCATTAGCTCCAAAAAGCCCTAAGTGGACACTGTCCTTTCTACCTGTCCAGGTGAAATTGGAGACACACACAGACACCTGTCAACATTAGTTAGCATACCTCATGCCTGGGGTTCATGGGGCTGGGGTCTGCTGTGGGAGGGGGGATCCCTGCTTGAGCAGTGAGGAGGGGTGGGGCAGGGAGAAGCCGGGCAGACCCAGCTATGTCTGCAGTCTGCTGGAGCTTTGGCCAGGGAGCAAAGGAGCTGGGACAGCCCTGCTGTGGAGCAGAGAGCCCTGCCCAGCCCAGAGAGCATGCCAGGATGCTGGGGGAGTCTTGTTTAACTTAAACCAGCAAGTGGTCTGGGACATACATTGCATAAACTGGTTTGACCCAAATCTATTAAGTCTGATACTACATTCAACTAGGTTTATCTTAAACAAGTTTCAGCCATTTTGAAACTGGTTTATGTGCACTGAACATCTGTTCTGTTACAGGTTTAAACCAGTTTCTGATCACTTGAACCTGTTTATATGTAATGTCTGTCCCTAGCTTCTGTGGCAGCAGTCATCTTACCATTTGATTATATTTAAAAGTATTGCTTCTGTTAATATTTTGTAAATATTGACCAGCCCCGGGTTATCATTCAATGATTGGGCTTTGCCGGGAGAAAATAACTAGGATACAAGAATGAATAGCAAGTTTTCAATTTTTTTAGTCTTCACAGGATTATGTTTCTTGGTGCCTTACTGTGGAATGTCAGATTCCTTTGACAAAACTTAAGCATATTTGGCTGAGTAGGTTTAGCACCAAGCCACTTTCTGGCTAAAAAATTTTGGTCCATAGAGCATGACTCTCTGGCAGGTTTATCTTAAACCAGTTTTAGCCATTTTGAAACTGGCTTATGTGCAATGAACTTCTGTCCTGTTACAAGTTTAAGCCAGTTTCTGATCACTTAAACCAGTTTGTATGTAATTTCTGTCCTTAGCCTTAGAGTTTGAGCAGGTTGGGGTGAGGACTGGATATTGAGAATCCATGATTCTGAGTCTGTTGGCTCTATGCTTATCCTTCTAAAGACAAGGTGGCTTTTAAATGGTATTGTGTCTTGCTTTGTTATAGATGTTATTCAGTTGTGTTTATTTGGCCAAGTATACTGTTGTATTGGTCATTCTTGGCTCCTACCATTTGTAAGAACATTCTGGCTTGATGTAATAATTTGCATAATAAGTACTATGGGCACAGACATGCTCAAATGGACATTGTTTATTTTATGCTTCCCCCAGTTCCCTCCTACCCCCCCATATAGATGTTTTCATTGAGGCATGCTAAGTGAATATTTCACTGAATTCTCTTGGAAGTACTGAATTTTCTGAATTTAATTTACTTTATTCTCTTGGAAGTACCATGATAACTACTTTCTTGGACCATATCCACTCTTCTATTGAAAAGAGGTATATGGCAATAGTTTTTTTGTTCTGTCATATAAAAAATAAATGTGAGAAATAGTCTGAAATCGGTCTTACCCAATTTACTTTTCAATGTAACAAGATAAAATTAAATGACATGATGACCCTATTTAATAAAGAAAAATCTTGGAGGTTGTCTTTTATGTTATTTTTAGAAGATTTTTGTCTGTGCTTCTTATCCTTTGGAATATAAAAAGGTGTTTTTTGAAATCCTCAAGCAATGTCATTTTTTTAACTATTAGTCTTTAGGTATAAGCAGAGAATTTGCTAAGCAGAATGGCTATGGGCTTTTCTTATTTTTGTTTAAGGCTACACTTTTCCTAGTTTAAAGTACTTCTTTAAGAGCTGAAGCTAACTTTAACTCTTTCAAGTTAAGGAAGAGAAAGTTTGGTGTCATAGAATCATAAAAAATTAGGGTTGGAAGAGACTTCAGGAGGTCATGTAATCCAACCCCTTGCTCAAAGCAGGACCATCCCCAACTATATCATCCCAGCCAAGGCTTTGTCTGTCTGGGTCTTAAAAACTGCCCCTCTTCCTTTCCTGCTTCCCCTTGCTCTGTGCCAGCAGGCTCCATGCGTGCTGCAGTCTGGAGCACTGAGCATGGTCTCAGCCCAGCCTCGCCCCACAGCAGCAGTGTGCAGCCTGTGAGCGGGTGGGGTTTGGCTGGGCTGAGGACAGAGCCGCTAGCACAGAGCAGAGGCTGGATAGAGGGGGGCAGAGGCTGGGGGGAAGTGGGGTGCATAGGCTAGGGGAGGTAGGTAGGGGGCAAAGGTGATAAGATGCAGGTGCAAGCAGGTAGCAAGCTGTTTGACCTCCCCATAGCACCTGTCTCTCTACTACCTGCCCCCTCCCCCTCACACACAATGGTGGCAGGGCTGAATTAGAGACAACCCTCCTGTAATTAGGTTCTATATATAGAAAATTATAACAAATGTATATATTTTGCATGTATAGAAACTAATTATTGGGGGCTGTCTTAAATTCAAGGTTATCTTAGATATGAGTAAATATGGTAAATTTTATTTACTTTGAAGATCATGATAAGACCATAAAAACATGAAAAAATATCAGTCAGGACTTGTAGTAGAGGTGATATATTTTATTAGACCAACACATTTTTTTTTGAGGGGGGGGAATTAAGTGCAAGCTTTTGGGCATGAACACCCTTCATCAGGCATTGGAAAAAAGATTGTAAAAGTTCTCCTGGGTAGAAATGAAAGTTCATATTTTATAGGATTTCACAGAGGAGTCAATAGATGGAAAACTCCTCTGAGCAGTCAGTTCATAGCTGGTATGGAGTGTCTCACATCCTGTGAGGATCTGTCATGATGCAGATTACCTTGAAACAATGCCTGATGAGGGGTGTGGCAGAAGGCCACCTCTGTTTCTCCCCAAAAACTCTGCTCTGTGACAGTTTGGTTAGGATGGGCCCAGCAGAGGATATACACCTTGCCTTATCTCTTTAGGTAAGCTGAGCTGGATACATTCCTGAGGGCGGGGGGAAACCTGCTCCCTCTGCCTACATGACTGGTATCACATACCTGAGAGAGGGGCTTGTTCCCTGGGGAGCTAGGAACTGCCAGTCTGCCCAGCAACTAGTGATGTATTTCAAATTGGTTGGCTCACAGCCAACAGTTGCTGGCCTCCACTGGACCAGGTAAATGAGGTCACGAGAGCTATATAAGTCTAGGACTGCCCAGGAGGAGGCAGCAGCCATGAGGGAGAATCAGAGAAAGAGAAGAGGTGAACCATCTGAAACTTGCTCTCTCTCTCAAAACTTATGATCAATGAACTGCCTGCCTCCAGAGGGAATCTCCAACTACCTCTGGATGATACTTGTGAGTAAGCTACCTGAGATCTAACTAGATATATAGCTTTCAGTAACTCAGATGCATGATCAAAGGCTACTCAGCCATGGGAGTTTGCTTTATGGGATTTCTCTGATATTGCCCTACCCTGTACTCTATTCCAACCTTACCCCCTGTAACCAATACAATTCTCCTTTTTACCTAGTGTGGGAGATTTATTGGGAGTGGGTCTAGATTATGCCTTGGGGTCCCCTTGGTTTGGCTGACTAAGGGAGACCACTACTTGTGCTTCTGACTGAGGGAAACATTCCAAGTTCTTGAAGTGAATCAAGTACCCTTGAAGGCTACTAGGCCTGTGTTTCCCAGGGTTCACAGAGCCAGAATCAAGCCCAGCCCTGGGTGGTGGCAGTGGAACCCCCACGCTAGTGAGCCTGCTCCAGGAAAGGGGTTGGCCAGATGTAAGGAGCCCCAGGGAGGCACTCAGAGCCTTGAAGGTGGTAGGGTGCAGTGAGGTGGGTGGCTTAACACAGGAGTGCCCCCTACTGGCCCGCCACATGCGGTGTTTGCCCAAAAGCTTGCAACTAAAGAATTTTTTTAAAAAAATTTTGTTTGTCTAATCAAAGATATCATCTGTACTACAAGTTCTGATTGCCTTTTTCTCTAGACCAATACAGCTAAAACCTGCATACCTGACCTATGAAAAAATATGTAATTCTTTGTTTAGATTTGGGTTTGGATGGTGTGTGGAGAATAAGCCATGGGACTACGTAATGAATATTAAATAAAATATTGACTAATGATGCATTAATTGAGCATCGTCTACCCTGCAGACCAAATGAGGTAAAAAGTTGTATATGGTCATGTAATTAAGGACTATTATAATTACGGGTGCATCAATAGAGATTTTGGGGGCTGATATACTGATATTTAAGGAGGCATATTTTCTGATACTGATCTGATATCCAATACATCAGGTGGTAAGTCCAATGTGGTGGAAGGGGAGGGGGGAGGGGCATGTCAGGGTAGATTAACCCCCCCCCATGGTGAGGAAAGGGGCAGAAGCAAGTGCTGCCCAGCTGGGGTGGGAGGGCGTGGGATGGAGGCATGGCTCATGGGGTAGGGGCAACTCCTGCTGCTGCTTGCACCCCGGGAGGCAGGGGGTGTCCCCCAGATCTGTGCAGTGCGAGGTGGGCTGAAGCTGAGGGGTGGAGCTGGAGCCAAGGCAGCACAGGGCTTTTCTTGATGGGGGGCTGGACTTGGAGCAGGCTACAGCACTGTTGGGAGGAAGCTGCACCCACCGCAGATTTTGCCACAGCTATGCTCCCAGCCCCGTGCCATAGCTCACCACCTGGCACAGCACTGATTGAATGCCCCACCTCCCCCCAAGTGCTGGGAAAAGCTGCAGCTGCTCTGGCCAGTAGGCGATGGCACAGGGCTGGGAGGAGAGCTGCAGTGAAATTTGGGGTGGCTGCAGCTTTCTCCCAGTGCCGACAGAACCAGCACTGAGCCCAGCCCCACCAAGAAGAGCCCCACACAGCAGCAGCTCCAGCTCCACCCTTCAGCTGCATCCTGCCCTGCACAGATCCAGGGGGCATGCACCCCGCCCCCAGGGTGCAAGCAGCAGTGGGAGCTGCCTCCCCCCCATGAGCCATGCCTCCATGCCCCTCCACCCCAGCTGGGCAGCACCTGCCCCTGCCCCCTCCCTCAGCATGGGGGGGGCTGCCCCCCCCACTTCCCTTCCCTTCCAACTTACCAGATGCAGGCAGCTTTCCATGCTGCCGGCTCTGCTTCATGCTGCATTGCAGCTGCACACAGCATGGGCATTTATTGGCCAAATTATCAGTCCCATCAGGCCAATATCCAGTTTGGACCGTTCACTTTATGTAAAAAAGAAGGTTTTTATATAGACCATTTTCTATCAATATTGGACTGATGTATTGGTGCACCTCTATTTATAATGCATACATGCAAGGTAAGGGGGAATGCATGTCCAATGTACATTTTACTGTTTCCTTTTGAGTTTCTGACTTTGCAAACTCAACTGTGGTTTTCAGTCCAGTTTTTCTGTATGCATTTTTTACCTTTTAAAGGAAGCAAAGTTAAAAACCCAGACATTTCATCCTGTTGAATCATACCAGTTCCGTCATGGGTCATCAGTGTGACTAAAACCTTTAAAAGTGCAGTATAGGTTTCTGTAACTTGAGCTATCAGAACAGCTAGTTCTCTATCTGAACCAACCAGTAGAGGGAGACGAGGTGTACATTTTGCTAGCGGTTTTCACTAACTGCAGAAGAAGAATGTTGAGACACGGGAGTTCTGAATTCTGCTCTAAGTTCTGAGGGGAGTGTGACCCTTGATCAAAGATCATTCTTCCTCTGTCTTTACAGAACTGTACCAGGGTAAATGTCAGGCAATATTAACTCTGCAATCTGCTCCAACTGTAGTATCACTTGCACAAACAATCTAGAAAAGTATTAGCCATAAATGATTAAATTAAATAAGGCTGTTAAAGGACCTTGTTTAATATCAAATAAGGTAGTGGATTGAGGAGATCAAGCAAGCTTCAATTCTTGGTGAATTATATTTAAATTTTCAACATTTTCAACGTCTTTTAAAGCCTGATTTTTCTCTGTTGTTGTAGTTATCCCTGAATTCGTTTAGGAAAATTTTAATTTCATACCAGTATAGGGAATACTATTTGAAATAGACACTTGCCATCCTCAGTAGTTTAAATTTAGAGTTTATTTAGAGGAAATACTACAGGAAATACTATAGTAAACATAAATAATAGTGATTAGTAAAAATTATTTTAAGAGTGTTGATCAAAATAAACTCTGTATAGTACTATAAATATCAGGGATTCTGTGTTAGTGGTCATAATCAAGAAAGAAGTCCATCTGGGGTGAGGGAGATGTGACTGATGCTACAGGGATGGCTGCAAGTAGGCGGACCATGCTATGGCAACAGCTGATAGGGATGCTTTTCAGTCGTCAAAGTGGGTGCAACTTACCCAGCCCCCCCTCCTCTGGTGCTCAATGGCACTGTTCCCCTTTTTCCTATTTTCCCCCCCCTCTCTTTATTCCAGCAGGGGCTCCCCATGGGGTGTCTTTGGCAGGTGGTTCACTCTTCCAATGTCTGCTCCCTGCCTGATTACCCTGGGTGTCCCTTGCTGGCTGGGTGCAGGCACTTGAAAGGAGGACTGCCTGCCACTACTACCCACTGTCTCTGGTGAGCCCAACATCCCACACAGCTAGAGCCCCATAGCCTCCTGTGGAAAACCTGGGGGAGGAGGCAGGAAGCAGGGACAGCCTGCTGCTGCTGCACTGAAGCCTAGCACCCCATGCACCCACTCCCAGCAGCCTCCAAGTGGCATGAATGGCCTGGGGTTACCCCTGCCCCCCAGTTCTGCCAGCTGTCCCCAATTAACCTGGGTCTCCAGTGGTGGCTTGGACTCTGCAGGGGACTCAGAATTTGCAGCTGCAGGGAATAAGCCACCAACAGGTGAGCTATGCTGTTGAAGGGAGGTATGATTACCACTGCATTCCCCCCCCACACACACACATCCTCCTTTGATTGTGATGTGCAAGTCTGACCACAGGGTGCCCTTCATGTCACTTTGGACACAAACATTAAGTCTGCTATCATTGTTCTGAGAGAACCTATACTTAAGTATAAAGAGGCTTCTGTAAGTAGTATTATCTTTTTGTCTGATGCATTTTAAAACATGTAAACTGTACTTCCCTCTTAATTTTGTTCAACATTGGAAATACAGCTGGAAGGCCTGCTTATGAAATATTTATAATTACTGTTTTACCAGAAGATAAATTTTAATGCATTTGACACAATGCAAAAGAGGACATTTCTTACCCAACCATATTTTGTTCTATTTAACTACGTAAGCATTACTGCTTTCATTTTATCTTACCCTTTCTGTCATTCAGTTTTCTTCTAATATATCATTGTTCTGAGTATGCTAGGTTTGAAATAGTAAGATGTCTTGATAGGTAAGTAAAAGAACAAAACTTGTATTGTGGGTGGGTATAAATGAGTATATTAAAGAATTGTATTTTAATTTTTCTGTTGTGGTGACTGCAAAGAATCAAGTTCACAGCTTCATTAGTTGGAATTCTCCAGCAACAGGGAAATTCATTTTTTAATCCTGGACTATAACACTAAATGAGAGAGCTTGCTTTTTTAAATGCCACTTTTCCTGTGGGAAACAAAAAAAACCCCCAAAACAAAAAAGACAATAACATTACCAAATTACCTTTATGTTACCTGGAAACTAGCATGACTTGATACTTTATATAAATATTTAAGAGGTAGAGGTATATTTCAGAAATCCTGCAATATTTTTTTCAGCCTGCAAAATTGTTATTTATATATATTTCAATGTATTTGCTAATGCAAAAAATATGTAGGTGAATTTTGTAGGTAGACTAACAGGAGTGACAAAGTTAACTGTAATGATATTTTTAGATAGTGGAGACGGATGAGAGTCCTGGAGATATGTTTAGTGTTTGTAGCTCTTGTCAGTTTGTCTTTTTTTTCCACTCTTTCAACCCAATTTTCTTGGTCTTATTTATATAGTGGAATAGATTATGATAGGATAATGCAGTACTACATTTTCTCATAATCTTAAAATGACCACTTTTTCAGTATATACATTTTCAAATATAGATTTGAGAAACACAGGCAAAACGCATGCACTTACGTTAGATATGCACATGATCCAAAGGTTCTTGTGCCTCTTTAGACAAATTTTTAAACCTCTGCATACCTTTTACTGATTTTAATGTTGGAGAAGTATCTGGCTACTTCCCAATGATGATGTCAGGCTAAAAATTAATGTTTGTAAAGTGGTTTGAATTCCTCAAAGGGGATGATTCAGTATCTTTGGATTTAAATTTATCTAAAATAGATCTGTAATGTTTCTACTGTCAGTAATGGTTAATGTATTACTGTAGTATTGTACCTACCATTGATATGGTATGAAATAAATCAATTTAAAAGGCTTTCTGGAAGATTTGGGTAGCGAGTTTTGACATTTGAGAGGAGGAAGTAAAACTATGTGCTGTTGGTTGTTGGAAACAAAAATATTGCATGTCTCAAGATCATAATTAGATAATCTCATTTGTATAGGGAGAGAATCAAAAATCTGATCTTAGCATTCATGTCAAGTTGTGCTGCAGCCACAGTTCAGCATCGCTGAATTCATGGGCAAGTGGTACCTCCTCGGTCAGAGGGGGCACTTGCCTCCCCAGGGGCCAGTCCGCATTTTCTCGAAGCTGGTTCTAAGAGGGAATGCTGCTTGGAAGGGCCAGGGATGTGCCCATAAATGCCAGTGGCACTTCTCCTGGTGCCCCTGCTCCCTGGCTAGTGCCCTCGGGGTGGGGGAGGGGCACCAGTGGTCCTGCCTGCCCCTCTCCCCGCTCACTGCCTAAGTGGGGGATGCTGGTTGTGAGGGGATGCACCAGTGCTCTCAGGGGGTGCACACCCTACACGTTGCCACTGGCTGATTTATTAAAAAGAAACAGACTTCTCTATAAATCTAACCTACTTTTTGTTTCTAACAGCAGAACTGTAGGTAGAACAGATATTGTAAGATAAAGGCTAAGTACAGCCAGTCAAAAAGCCGGAGTTGAATTGATTAATTCTTTGCAGGTTAGGCTAAACTGTATAGACTGAACCAATAATCACATTAACAAACATTCACTTTTTGGGGAGCACATGATGGGATTCTGGATATTATGGTATCTTGATGTTGTCAATTGTTTAGTAATGTTACCTTGAACCTTAGCATTAGGGAACCCTGGAGGAGAAGATGGGAAATTCAAAGGAATAGCTGTGATGAGGCCTGAGAATTCAGATTTTGGCTAACCCTTGGTTTTGTACCTTATTATAATTGCTACATCAGGTTTAACAGCATAATATTTGAGTGTCTATCTTCTGTGAATTTCAACAAGCACATTATTTGTACACTTGGAAGTAACTAACATGTTGTACAGAAAAGGCAGTAAATGACTCTTCAGGTTCCAACCTATAACATTTACCGTAAATTGCACCATTGAACTCTAGGAATGCCAGTTTATATCAACTGAGAATCTGCTGCCTACATACACCTGCTCCCCCCACCCCCTTCCTTTTCTTTCTTTCTTCAATCAGGAGTTGAAACAAGTGTATGGAGGTAAATACTTCTTTATTATATGCCATTCAGTGCCCTGAATTAATCTGTAGTTGCACTGAATTTCATATTCACAATCTACATTTTTATTTCTAAAGCAGAGATTAGCTTCCATCCCTTTTGTGTAAACTGTAGAATTGAGTTTAATGTTAATACAGATATAGACAATCTTAAATTTCAATTGCTACAATAGCAGAAAGGATAAATAATCACTTTCACAGTGGCTTCAGGGTTTTTATTGTTTCCTAGACCTCAAAGTACAGCTACACACACACACACACACACACAGTAAATACATTTAGGCCTTCAACTTGTTACAGTTTAGTATTAATATCTGGAACTTCTTCATAGCTAGGGACAGACATTAAAAAAGCCGGCCTGAATTGATTAAAACTTTGCAGGTTAATCTAACCTGCCTAGATTGAACCAGTGAATAGACATTTACTTTTAACTTAGGAAATGCAGGCAAATGCCTGCAGTGGCTCAGGCAAAGCTGGGGGGTGCTAGAGCATGCCCTCAGCCACAAGGAAGCTGTGGGATGGAGAAGGGTATTGCCAGCCCTGGCAATAGCCTTGAGTGAACTGGCCGGGGAGGGGGTTTAATTCCCCCCTACCTGTCTACTGGCACAGACCTGAACTAGGGTCCACTTTGCACTCCCTCCCCCTGTGTCCAGCAGAGGGGGGAAGCCAGCAGTAGGGGCTTTACTCCCCAACCCCAGCTGGGAGATGGGTCAATTCCCTGGCAGAGGAGGGGTTGAGGCAGGAGAACCCATCTTGTTCCTGGCTGCTAGGGGTGGAAAAGTCCCTGCTGGCAACTGGTGGGGGGGGCCAGCCCTGCTCCATTGGATCAGAGAGCACAGCCCAGGCCTCAAAAGCATTCCGGGATGCTGGGGGACGCTGATTTAACTTAAACCAGGAAAGGGTCTGGGACAGAAGTTGCATAAACCAGTTTGACACAAGTCAGTTAAGACTAATACTATGTTCAACCAGATTTAACTTAAAGCAGTTTCAGCCATTTTGAAACTCATGTGCATTAAACTTATGTTCTGTTACAGGTTTAAACCAGTTTCTGATCACTTAAACCAGTATATATGTAACTTCTGTCCCTAGCCCATATAGTTACATATAATATTACATTTTGCTTTTAAAAAGTGTATTGTCCTAACCAATACAAATTACATTTTTTTTCCACTTTGAACACTTTTTAGCAACTTTGTCTTCATGGATTCTGAAATCCTGAAGACAGAAGGGAAGAAACTAGCTATGTGTGATATATTGTGTAGGGTAGTGTACTCTTGAGAGAGAAAATGAACTTTGCAACAGAATCCTGTATTGCACACCTGGTCTGTTGTGGCTTTTCAGACTCTACTTAACAGAAGAACATATGGACCATGGAGCTTCTGTAATGAATACAACATATAACTGCCAAAATGCATTTCCTGAGAAGATAAATCAACAGGATTTTTTTTTTTGCCCCACGTGTAAGCAATTTTTATATAGCTGAATATATTCAAATAAAGAATTAATATAACTAAATGGTACAATAGTTTACAAGTACTAGCTAGATATTAAATAACTCTGCTTGCTTAAGAGTTTATAGAACTAAAAACTAGTTATATTAAATTTCCTCTTGTCCCTGGCAATAATTTATCACTTAATGGTCTCTTCAGCTGGGCTGTCTTGAATTATTGTTGAAAAAATATTTCGTATATCTTCTCTGGTATGATTGCTAATGTTTTTTCTTTAATGGTAGTAGATTTAAATAAACTTATTCATCATTTTAGTAATAAAAGTTTAGTCACAGCTAGGCAGAATGCTATCATGGGTGCCAGTGGAAGGTGTATATGTAAGACAAATGCTCACTTCTTTAATACTAAAATGTATTAAATTTCATTGCCCTGAGCTGGTCTCAGGGCAACTAAATTAAATTTACTGACAATAGGATTGTGTAGTATTTCCAAAACTTTACTAACCCAATCAGTTCATTAATATTAATGAAGTATATAGCTTCTGATACTATATGAAAATATATTTAATGTGGTTACAGTCAGGTGTCTCACACATGTCAATACCTTCCTGTTGGTAAAACAACTGAAAAGGATGGTGAGTAGTAGTACAGGAAGAATTATGTTAGAAATATTTTGTTAACTCAAATGTAAAATGACTGGATTATTAACAAGTGAAGTATGTAGGTTATGTCAAATGAGAGCATCTTCCTTCCACATTCTTTCTGTGCCCTACCTATGCAGTCTTTGTTCTTTTTCACCATCATAGGATTATTCTGTCACCTCCCAGTAAGGATGGACTTAAATTTTCAAGAGTCAGAATAAGGAAGCTCACAGTACAAACAAGTGTTTTTGCAAAGGAAATGAAAAGGAACATGCTACTTTTAGGTATGCTGCAGTCTTGAAAGCTTAGTTGGAGCCTCAGTGTTAGGAGAGCAGTGGTCAGTGATAACTCTGAAAGGATCTACATTTCAGAGATGAGATAAAATGTATAATTTCATAGAGAAATGGTGCTGTAAACACTGGTGGTGGGTGAAGAGAAAAATAGAGGACATAAAGACATCTGATTTTGCATCAATAGAGGACAGAGGACAACCAGACTGTCCTCTATGATGGCCACCCTAGCTGAGTACGATGAAGGGGAGTTTAAACCCCCACTCTGGCCTGAACCATTGCAGCTAAGATCTGCCTGGCTGGGAGCAGGCAGCCCTTCTTAGGCTCTTCCTTGCTCCCCACTTGAGCTGACAGCAGGAGGGTGTGGCCAAGCCCTGACCTGGTGCTGGCATGCTGAGGTAGAGGGGCGGGGGTTAAACCCCCTCTTTGGCTGGCACAGGACCCCAGCCAGGTTCTGCCTAGGGTGGAAAGCAGGAGTGAAAGCCTGGAAGGGGCTGTTCCCCCCTACCCCAGCAGACCCTGGTTGGGGTCCCATGTGGGCCTAGGAGGAGTTTAAGTCCCTTTCCCCTCACCTCACTGTGCTAGCCCCAGGCCAAAGCCTGGCCATCCTCCCTCCCCCTTGCTCTATGTTCGAGCAGGGAAAAGTTGCTTCCCCCTGGCCAGGCAGACCCTGGCTGGGGTCCAGAGCTGTGTTTTCTCTCCCCCAACAACTTCAGTGATGGTGCACCAGCTAGAGAGTAGAGGGATAGGGTCAACTCTACTCTGCTGCAGCTGACAGCACAGCCCAGGGCTGCAAAACATCCTGGGATGCTGGAGGACTGTGGATTAACTTGAAATGGGAAGGAGTCTGGGACAGAAATTTCATAAACTAGTTTGACTTAAATTAGTTCAGTCTGATACTACATCCAACCAGATTTATCTTAAAACCTTGTTTTGGCTTAAGTGCACTGAATTTCTGTTCTGTTGCAGGTTTAAACTGGTTTCTGATCACTTAATCCAGTTTATGTGCAACTTCTGTCCGTAGCCACATAGTTTTGCAGGGAAATAATAACAGTATTGTGGTTCACAGTTAGTAAGAAATGTTGCTCCTACAAACCAAATTTACCTATGTAAATGTTCTGTTAACTGCGTTTCTCCTTTTAAGTTGCCTATGTATTCACATTGTTTTCTGTTAAATAGAATGCTGTCATTCATTAAAGCGTTGCTTTGATTTGTAGATGAAGTAACAAAGAATTTTAGCAACTGTCAAAAACCTGGTGTTTCACTGGAAATCTGGCAATCCCTGGCACATTGGCGATGCATTGGGGGTGCACGTGGATGCACGTGCACCCCCTGGGATCAGCTGTGCACCCCCTGGATACACCACCCATGAAACTGGAAGTGTCAGCAGAAGTGCATTTCCGATTTTGCTGCTAGCTTGGTGATTGGCTGCTGGGGGACCCCCTCCCTCACCCCCCAGTCAGCGATTGGCTGCTGGGGGACTCTTCATTGATCTGGTGCCCCTCCCACCAAGGCTTTAGAGGCACCAGTTCCCCCTGGGCACCTTGGAGTATCATGGTACTCCTGGATTAAATGAGGGGGAAAGTGTGCTACAAACTGATAGCATGTATTTCTCTCTCTTTGCTGTAATGGAGTGGTCATATCATCTCTCCAAGTAATGCTTTGTCTCAGCACTGGAGAACTTAAAATTAATGTTCATTTTAAAAATTGAATTAAATGTGCATTAAAGCACATCTGTATTTTCTTTCTATTTCAATTTAATTGTGCTTATATTGCATTTCTCTGAATTTTTTTGGTATATTCTTTAGATAATTAACTATAACATATATGAGACTGTCTAATATTATTAAATTAAATTAAAGTATCTTCTAACTGTATGTTAAAAGGTTAAGGTTTACCAGTAGCTTTTGGAATAATAACTTCTCAGAAGAATGTTTGTCATGCTGAAAATTCTGGTATACATTCATAGTAAAAGCAAAATGGATATGCAGGTACTGTCCAATAAATATAGACTTTGGAAGCAGTTAAAAAATAAAAGGAAATGATAAATTTTATAACTGTAGCATCCTATCTGTACAAATGTTTTTGGCATTATTGAGAATGTTTGCTTAATTACAGAGGTTACACTTGTTTGTTTGCCTTTTTTAAACTAAGCATTGTGTTAAGAATATCAGAAAGTAAGTTGCATGTTAAAATTCCAGTATGATGTTAATACTGTTGAGTTTGATTTACTAAAGGAGTTGTCCTTCAGTGTAATAAATGCACTTGATTATTGTATTTTTTAACATGATGCATACAGAGGTGGAAAATCTCCACTAATTATTTCTAGGACAGAATGTGCATGCACTACTGCTGATATACTACGGTAAGAGCTTAAATGATTATAGCATAACATTGGCTCATTTTCAATGAGACCCCACACATCGTTTCAGTAAAATAAGATAACATTCATGACATTACATGAACATCCCCAAACATTGCAGTTCTCATGACCTGTCCGTTCCAGAATACTCTTCTTACTAATTAATTTCAGCATGCTGCCACACATATCAAGTATGTTGGCATGTAATAAGGATACAATGCAAAACAAAAACACTGTTCTACCTATATATTGATAGTATGCCCTAGTGATTCTCAACTAGAGTGTTATGAGAGCCTTTTAAGGGTGATTTTCAATATTAGGACTGTTGGGTGTGTAAATGCCTACCTACAATTCACAAGATAAACCCAAAGATTTCAAATACTAAACCATAATACTAAAAATTTTTTGACTTGGTGTGGTTTTCCCGAGTACTGTGCAACAGAAGAATCACTCTATTTTTCCATAGTCAAAAAATAAGTAAAAGATAAGAGCTAGCCTTGCATCTAACAAGGGGTGCATTGAATCTTAATAAAGTTGGGAACGCTGTCACAGTTCTTAAGCAGCAATTTTTTTCCGATATGTCTTATAAGTGCAAGTATAGACAATACAAAAATGCCATATAAGTAATAGTTATTAAGTTAGGTGTTGTTGCAGAGGAGGAGACTATAAAAAGTATTTGCACATATATGCAAAACACAGAAATAAAATACATTCTCTTCAATTTAAAAAAAGAAAAGAAGTGTTAGAAATATATTTGTTTAAAACCTCAAAGAAAAGTATTATCCTGTAGTGATAAAAGGAAGAGATTCAGACCTTGATCTGAACTAAAAATAAAATGGATAAAAATAAAATCTAAATCTTAATGGTATGCAATTTGTGTGCCTTTTTTCCTTTTTAACTGGTCTTAGTAAGTCCCTGTTTCAGCAGAACACTTATGTATTTGTTTAATTTTAAGTGATTGGGATTTAAACACATGGTCAAACTAAGCATGTGCTTAAGTACTTAGCTGCATCAGAACCTGAATCTTTTGTATGGAATTCAAAATGATTACATTATTTCATTCAGAATCATTTGCAGATTTATATATCGCTAAAGCATAATAAATGCACTTGGCAGGTTTTTTTCATTTGCATGCAGATGATGCAAAAAATGTTTGTTTTTGAGGTAGTACATGGTATATAGCTGTAGCTATATATGTCACTTTGATTTAAGTACTTGTACAACCACCTTGTGAGCAGTAAGCAAATGGAATAAACAGAGTATGCAAATAGAATAAAACGTTAGAGGAAGAATTTTTAGGCTGGTTTGTGCAGTTACATATCAAAATTACATTAACAATAATAGGATTTCTATGCACTATTCCTTGAATGGTATTTTTTTAAAAATATTACTCCTGATTGCTTTCTGAATCAAACCATTTTATAATGGAAAAGCCATTGTAAATAAATTGCATTAACGTTCTTCACATAGTACTTGAGGAATAGAGGACTTAATTGAGAACAGAGAACAAAAACGGAAGTAATGATTAAGTATTGCTTGTGCTTCTGTTTTGACTTCTTGATGTAGATCAAGGCTATCCAAACTGGTGGCCTGTGGGCTGCATGTAATTCCTGAGGGGTTAATATGCAGTCCCTAGGCCATCACCTGTCTACCGCTCCTCTCAGCACTTTGGCTGCAAGAGTAGCTGGAGTCTTCATGTTCATTCTTTCCTTTGACTGTCACTGCCTGCTTTTATTTCAGGGAATGGGTAGTGTAGCAGCACCTGGAGCTGAGGCTGAGTCCAGGACCCTGCTGGTGGTGTGCTACCATACACACGTGTGTGTTGCGGAAATGTTTCCCACAGGTTGGGGGTTGTGAAGGGAATTGATCTCATGCACAGCATAGCAGTGTGGGGAGTTCTGATACAGGTGTGTAGTGCAAGGAGGGGTAACTGGATGGGAGCATCCATGCAGCATGCCCCATGTGCCCTCCAGGGCATGTGACCTCCAGGAGCTTAGAAGTTGGACAGCTCTGGGGTAGACAGTTGAATATTCTGGTGTCCTGATCCCAGAAAGGGAGCTGCTGGCCTGTATGTCAGTGTTGTTCTAAAGTGTAGTTTCTCTAGTCTGCTGTGCATAATGATGTGTATTTTCCCATAGACAGATGTGTGTCTGAGAAACACATTTCACCCTTCATTTAGGTGCAGTAGTTGATCCATCATTTAGGGTTTTTTTCTGCATTTGGTGATCAACAGGGATCCTAGTTTTCCCTGATAAAAAAAAAAATAAAAAATTGAAAATTCTCTGATTAAAATATCACAAATTCTCTGATTAAAAACCCAAAATCTGTGATTAAAATGAAAGGCCACAATATATATAGGTATCAGTTGAGCACAATGCTTTAAAGCAGCTTCAAAGCCTACCAGTGCCTCAATCACTAGAATAAAAATGCATTCTAAATAACTATAAATTTTGGTATTTAATTTTGGGTTTTGTGTCATGGAAAACCAGAGCTTCCTCTGCCCACTGAGCTCACAGAACACAGATGCAGGTCCCTCACCAGCATATATATGCACATGGTGCCCCCTGCCTGATTACCCTCCTCCTGCTGCCCTCCAGCCACTTGCAGGCTGGACATCTGCCATTCTGCAGAGAGCTCTTTGCAAAAGTGCAAAACCTGTGGGTTTCTCCATTAAATTGAAAAATCCATGTTTTCTTTGGGTAAAAGGGGAAATCTGTGTTTTTCTTCATTTTTCCCTGTGGGAAATGGAAATCCCGGCTCCCTGGTGATAAATATTGGCTCCATTTGCCTATTTTTATTCTCTTTTCCCGAATTATAAATGCCAATATGTGGTTTCTGAATATTATGAAACACAAAATAAAATCCAGAAAGATGTGGAATTCAATGACAAATGGGTTAATTTAGAATTACAATAAAGGAAACTATTACAGAGTCTGTTATGTATAAGACAAAAAGTTAAATGTATAAAAATAGATGGGAAGACTAAACAGTTTAACAGACATTGATTCTAAGGGAAGAAATAAAGCTCAGAAAAATACTTCATATGGACAGATATGCATGATGAGAATAAAAACAGAGTGAGAGAATTAAAAGATAACAATCTCCAAAAATAATAACAAAGCGCATGTTTTTGGCAGTGGCACCCTCAAGTATGCTTTGTTGTTCTACATGGACTACCTCTTAAATGGTGTAGCAGTCCCTGTACAGGCACAGTAATTAGCACTTCTGAGTGTTAGGACCCTAACAGCCATTAAAATAAAAGAGCAATGGGATCTGATGTGAGATCCCAACAATTGCTTTTCCTGCCATGTCACACATGCATGGAAGGAGGAACGATTTTGGGATCCCATCTCAGATCCCGTTGCTCCATATTGTCAGCTTAGGGAAGCCTGATCCCATGCTGCTACTGTACAGGCAAATAGCAAGCTTGGCTCCCAGCCAGGGGAATGCACCTTGCGGTCCGGTGGCTGGGAGCCCATCAGTTAGTTGGAATTTCCAACTGGGGAAGCTCACTATACACTCCTGCGGCTGGGAGCTTCTGTCCTCTGGAGCTTCTAGCAGGGGGACGCATGTGATGCGTCTCCCATGACTGGATGCTTTGATCATTTGCCTGGGGCTCCCAGATGGGATAGCCCCATTCAGGTGATCATGGCTCCCAGCCATGGGAGCATTTGGTACTGGGAGCCACAAACAGCTGATGGACCTCCCAGCCTCTGGAGCACATGGGAATGACCCAGAGGTTGGGCAATGGCCACATTAAAGACACGATAAGAACCAACTACAAAGTTATTACATGTTTTGTGTAATAACTCTGTGGCTTATTCATTTTATTACACCATTAAATGATTGACTGTGTGGCCAGGTTGCTTCTTAAGATGTGATTAACCAGTTAATTGTGCTTTAAGTATAACATCTGTCAGGGGTCTTGGTGCCATGTAGTCCTCCCTTGAGGTAATTAATGCACCCATATAACCATGGCTACATTTTTTTTGGTTTAGGAGGCAGCCTGTTAGGAGTGGCACAGAATGTTTGAGGTGGCGGCTGCTGCTGCTGGAGATGGTAAATTTTCTGTATGCATATAGCTAGAGAGAGCAATATAAGTAGAGAAAATAGCAACTGGTGAGAAATAAGGAAACCTAATTTAAAAAAATAGAAGAAATGCAATAAATGCAGGATAAGCTAGCAGAAAATGAAAGAGCATTATGCAAATGATTAGAATAAGTTCTCTTTGGATACTTTTTTTTGTTTTTTATTGTAAGCCATCCTGAGACCCTTTTGGGGAAGGGTGCAATATAAATCTAATAAATATATGAATAAATTATGCTGGAAGATGCAGTTCCCTGTATATGAACCCTTGCTCCCAAAAGAGCTTTATTTTTTGCTAACAGGAAGTTCAGATTCCTTGTCTGGACTAAAAGACAATATGATTGTTCACTGCTCCAGTTTGCTGCTCCATAAGGGGGTGCAGCTCTCATACAAAGGGCTTAGATTGGAGGGAATGATGCGTTTAGAGACACAGGCTGTTCCAAAATAGTGGAGTCATGAATATAACTTGAGCTCAGCAAAAATGGGTGCAGTGCCAGACTGGAATTTGGGATACCAATGTTCAATTCCTTGCCCTTCCCATAGTTGTGTGACCTAGAACTAGTTACTTGGACTCTTTGGCAAATACCCATCTATAAAGGAGACCAATGCCATATTTTCTTTCACATGAGTATTGGTAGGGTAAGTACATTAAAGACTGTGAGGCACTCAGACACCATAGTAATGAGGCAACCAAAATACCTCACAGAAACATGACGGTAAAAAATAAATCCACATTTGTTGTAAAATATGTACAAAATCCAAATATGATAGTTTTGTGATTGTACCATTTTCCCATCAGTTTCCCTGAAAGGGTTTTACAGTTCAGAGATTGAGTGTTGAAATGTTTTACTGATCTGTATAATTGTATAAACATCATCAAGCTTCCAGCTGGAAGTTGTTCCAAAAAATCAATTAAATCTCCATTTTCTAAAGGTAATGAAACATTCATCTTTTAAATTACACCAGTCAGAGCTAGAATACAGAGGTCATATTTTTTGACAGCTTACTGAAGTGTTTAGGTTTTACTTATTTATACTAAATATTAAAATGTGCTTCTGGTCCCAAGGGATTGAAGAAAAGATTGTAGCATATGTTAGTACTGCCTAATTGTAGACTTCCCAACTTACTATTAAAGCTTTCCAGATATTTTAGATAAATATATTTTCTAATTTTTTATAGCAGTAGGCTCACACTTTCAAATAACCTTTATATAATTAAGCATATACAGTATCTACTATATAATCAAATACGTGATAGCAACTCATTTAGATATACCTGTACTAGATTTCACTCAGCTCTTTTGGACACCAAAAAATGATAACAACCAAAATACATAATAAACAAAGATTTGGAGGGGAAAGCAAAGAATTTCTAATGGGAAAATCTCATTTTGAGCAAACTGTGTGGTTCCTAGATGTGCAGGGGGCTTAAGACTTTTTTTGTGATTATATCTAGCTTTCAGTAGATCTGTGTATGGGTACAACATATTACGGATAGTATTCTATAAGGTAAATTCTTTGTACATATGTTAGGTCTGATGTGACATTTTGAGGGTTGAATTTAAATAATAATAATAATTAAAAACATGATCCAAACCCAACAGTTCTAACTTTAGAACTTTAGAACTCACTTCCTTTGCTAGATCACTAGTAGCCCAGCATTGTTATCTTTGTATGTTGCAAGTCCCAGTTTTGCAACCTAATTTCATTTCTGGTCTTTAACTTCACACACGTGCATTAATTGACATATGTTCTATTCCAAAACCTGTGACTTTCAGCAGTTATATACCTCATGTATACCTCAGATGGAAAAAATGAGACCAATATCTCTGGGTTATTTAGGTGACAAAGTGCATAAAGAGTGTGTGGGTTTATTATTATAAATTAATGGATATTAATTCCATCCATTAATTGTCCATACTTGGATCCAGTTCCAGCCTAGTCCCATCTCTTCCTGGTCATGCAGAGATCCGAGTTGTCAGTCATTTTCTTGGATGTATAATTTCTATTTTTCAGAATAATAATACTAAATATCAGCATTAACAGGTTTTTTTTATTATGAAGTATGCCAACAGATTACCATTCTTTTCTTCAATTGACATAATATCATAAATGTATTAATATTTTTAAATGTCTATAGCAAGTCCACATATCATGTACTTACTTTTCTAAATTCATACTTAAATAGCTTATCTTTTCAGGTGCAATTATTTGTTTAGTGTCAAATCATTGATATGTATCATCTGACAGAGTTAATATATTCTGATCCTAGGAAAGTTTTAAGAGTTTTTTATTATTTAGTTTTAAATTGTTCCTTTGTGGACCAAACTTTAAGACATATAAATACAGTTCTTATAGATCTCTACCATAATTTATTGGAATATTTTTCATAAACTTCATCAGGTAAAGAAAGAGAAAATCTGCCTAGGGTGTAAACATACTCTGTAGTCTAATCAGTTGTCAGGAAAATGGTTTTGTGAAAGCAGTTCACTCTTTTATTAATGTTGCTACAGTAATATATGGAGCATCATGCTCTGTGTAAAGATGGCCAAGTATAAGAAATGCATTGTTATAGCATTTTGGATAGCCAGTATGACAGATTGTGGTAACTAAGAGCTCATCAGATATGCCAGATTGCTATCATATACACATATCTATTAACATAATAGATGCAAACCAGGCATATGATTAATATTTTTTTCTTATTTACTTGGTAATCCATAAGGGGTGATTTTCAGGCCACCAGGCTTCCATCCACCTTTTCCTTCCCCCATTGCTCCAGCTGCAACACCAACAGCTGGAAACTCCAGGCTCCCCCTTGTAGGTTCTGATTCCTACCCCCTGCAGGGGAGGGACAGAGCAGTGTGCCAGGGAAACCCATGGTGTAGGTTGCCAGCCAAGTATGGTTTGCTTGATTTAGCAGAGAAGCCCACACTCAAGGGGCAGAAGATAGAACTGCAGAAGCGTCTCTTGTGTGCCCATGATGTAGCATGGGTGAAGTGTCTATGTTTCAGGTGCAGGAGGCAGAGTGGTAGAAAGCACCTATGTGTTCAGTGGAGTGGGGAGGATGGCTGGGGAGGTCTGTGGTTATGCTGATGTGACCTGTGGGGTGTGGTCTGAGGCTGCTAACAAGCTGGACTGCCCTAGGCTAAAGTATAACTTCCAAACAAGGCATCCGGGTTTGAAGAAAAGGAAAATAAGTCTCCCATTTTCCTTGGTAATTTATTCCACAGTTTAATCAGCCACACTGGTACATCTGAACCAAGTTTCTGATTTGATTTTTTTGTCTGGCTTTATATCAACACTTTTATTATTACCCTTTTCTGTGCTATGAGCTCTTTAATACTTGATATCTTTTTCTCACAGAGGTACTTTATGTTCTGTTGTTAAGTAATTCTATTTTTGATAAGCCAAACAACTTTTTTACAAGCTAAACAGATAAAGCTCTTTAATTCTACAATTGTAAGGAAATTTTTTCATCCCTCAAATCATTTTCTGTATTCACTCCAATTTTTCAAAATCGTTTTTTAAATGTGAACACAACTGGGTGTAGGAATCCAGTATCAGTTTCACCAGTGCTATGTACAAAGGTAAAATTGCCTCTATTACTCCCCTTCTCTGCATTCAAGAATCACATGCTTTACACCCCCACCCTTCATTGCATTGAATACTTGTTTATTATCCTGTCTCACAACCAGGGATTTCTCCTGATTTTATTCTGACTGCATTCTACTTCTGGAACTCCAATTTGCAACTGTGATCCCATCAGTGTTACCACCTCTTCATTTGCAATGAGTTTCTAAAGAAAGAGTTCATACTCTCACTGAGTTTTCAACCAGGATTTTTGTGTTGGCAGTGCTTTGGGGTGATAGCTCTGTTATGGTTTTCTCTTTTTCTATTAAAGCATTTATTTGCTCCTCCTCTTTCCCGTTTAGCCAAAACAAAGGTCTAGCATCCCCATCAGTTTCAGACCGTCTGTAGTTGCCCATAGACTAGACACATTCTTGCTGGCAGCTACTAGTATCTTCCAGTATCTTCAATAAAACTGAAGAAGATCAATTGGAAGATGAGTTTAGTTATGAGAGATTTCTTTTGCTTTTATACATTAGCATCTCTTGGTGCAAAAACCTTTAAAAATAAATTGATAAATTAATACATTTAACTGAGAAAGAGAAGTTTATGTGCTCCTATATTTATGTCTATATTACATTTATAAAAGTGAGACATTTTGTAGGGGTTTTTATTGCTGATCAGATATAATTTTCATAAAATTGTTTTATTAATATACCCTACTGTGCTCATGGACATTATATTTCATTATTTGGATTTGGATTTAAGAGAAAAATTGCACACAAAGGAAGGCCAACTAAAACTCATAGACATTTTTAAAACATTTAAAACAATATAATTATAAATAAATTTTCATAAGTAATATAACTTCTTCATTCTGAGCTTATCATATATTGAAGCAAACATCATAGAGATAGTATAGTATTACTGGTGGAAATCATTATGAACATAACAAGAATGATTTTTTTCACAGGCTCATAGAAATCAGAGGAAAAAAGGGCCTCTTAAATCATCCAATTAATCTCTTTGCTAGTGCAGGACTTTTTTCTCTTCACTACATTTTTGTGTGTTCTGCCAAGTCTAGTTTTAAAAATCTCCACTGATAGATCTTCTACTGTGTCTCCTGGAAACTTTTTCATAGCTTAATATATCTCATGGTTAGCTTCTTTTTTTTTTTTTTTTTTTCAAGTAACCAGGCTAAATTTTCCCTTTACTAAATTCAGCCCATCACTGATGCTTATGCCACACTAAATAATTTCTTTCCATTCTTGCTCAATTTTGGTACATTTTTATGTATATTTTGTCATTCCCCACCTATATTGTTTATATGCTTCTTAATTGACACATTATTCTACCCCAGCTAACAACCGCTCCAATAGACTGTAGGGGAGACCTTAAAAAGAACATAAAAATATTGATATATATGCACTCTCATTTGTGCGCACACATACTTAGTGCTGCAGGCACATTTTTGCAAAAGAAACCAATTGCAATTAGGCATTTAAACAAAAAGAACACATTTTTCTATGAGACAAATAAAAGATTTTAAAACATTTTGTCAAGCGTTGTCTTTGGTTTGTTGTCATAATGTTCTTATAAATATGTACCTATATAGTGTTTTGTGATGTTTGTGCCTACCTTCTGCACATGTGCCTAAATATCTCATCACCTCAGGTTAGATTTCCAAGTCTGCCATGTCCGTAAACAGAATGTAAAGTGACTGGAATTGGCCAATGAAGAAATTCCCTTTGTATAGCAGAATTCTCTACTGGCAGCCCTCTCTGTCGGCCAAGATCTGCCTACTCAATTCAAGGGAAAATTCTGAGGTTGTAATATCAGGGAATGGATTTATACCCACTCTTCCATTTGGTATAGGTTCCCAGTGGTCTATATTACACTTGGTTCCTTTGCATTCTAAGTTGCCAAAGCCAAATTGGAAACTCTCTGGATCAAGATCCATGGTGAACAAGGTACAGGGATACAATGGTGGGGGTCTACTACAGGCCTCCTAGCCAGGATCAAGAGCTTGATCAGGAATTCGCCAGGAAACTAGCTGATGCTGCATGCTCCCGGTGCATGGTTTTCATGGGAGATTTCAATTACCCTGACATCTCGTGAGAAGAACACTTGGCCACATCTAAACAGTCACAAAGCTTCTTCATTTGTGGGATGAGCTCTATCTGACTTGAGACGTCTATGGCCTTGGTGACGCCACCGCTGGAGTACTGTATCCAATTCTGGGCTCCACAATTAAAAAAGGATGTGGAGAAGGTTGAGAGAGTCCAGCGGAGAGCCACGTGCATGATCAGAGGGCAGGAAAACAGGCCTTATGATAAAAGGCTGAGAGCTATGGGACTCTTCAGCCTGGAAAAGCACAGGCTCAGGGGGAACCTGGTGGCTGCCTATAAGTATAAAAGGGGTGTACATCAGGATCTGGGGGAACACCTGTTCACCAGAGTGCCCCATGGGTGACAAGGTCAAGCAGTCAAAAACTCTCCAAGACCATTTCAGGCTGGACATAAGGAAGAACTTAAGCCCCCAAGGCCTGGAACAGACTGCCACCAAAGGTGGTGCAAGCACCTACTCTGGACGCCTTTAATTCCTTTAAAAGTCAACTGGATGTTTATCTTGCTGGGATCCTGTGACCCTACCTGACATCCTGCCCCTGGGGCAGGGGGCTGGACTTGATGATCTTCTGAGGTCCCTTCCAGGCCTAGTGTCTATGAATCTATTAGTCTTTTGGTCACAGAGCTAAAACGGTCTGTATAGCATTCCCCCCACCCTTCTGTCACTCAGACTTGAGGTTTGAGCCTTGCAGTTGTCCCTGAAGCAAAACCTGTGATGCTTAATTATGCAGAAGTGCTGCTCTAAAAAGAGAGAAAATATTGTGTCATCTGACTAAGTAAATTAAGTATTGCTGTTCTGTGTCAGAAATGCATGTTATATTTCATAGAGTGGATCTTTACTGTTCCAGTGTTATGTAGGCATCTGACTTAAAATTATTTTTAAACTATATAGGAAATATGGAGTAAAACCACCTTGACTATTGCTAAATTAAAGCAAGAGATACTTGATTCATAAAGCAATAGCATAGGACTTGTAATATTTCCTTGTGGATCTCCTTCCACAAACTGGTGCTTCTCTTTGTAGGAAAATATTGATGTGAAATCTAAGATGACAGGGCACAAAATGGTTTGTGACCTTTTATTCTGCAAACACAAGAGTTTGCTTTTTAGTTAATAAATCATTGCATTGCTTTCATTTGTTTCTGTCTTCTAAAATGCCTGTGATGCCAAGCTGCTCAATCCCAGCAATACATCAAGAAAATGTACAATAGGATTCTAGTGCACACTGCTGATTTTGAAGGAAATAATTGTGTTCTCTCAGAAGGAGGGGAGAAAGGTTTCTTTTCCTGAAAGAAGACATTTTAAAAGCATTGATTTAATTAAAAAAAAAAAGAATTTTTGGAAAGATTTACACTGTAAGGTTCCCAGCAGGAGGACAAGATAAACAAACAAACAACTAATATCAAAGGAATAGGACAGAAATTGTTTGCACTATTTTGCCTCTTCTTACAAAACATATAGAGAGACTTCTTCAGAGGTCCTCAATGTCAGAGGTCAAGTTGTATAAAGTGGGAGATTATTCTGCCTCTCTGTGATTGCAACCTCCCATGGTAATGTCACCTCTTTTCATATCCAGCCATGCAGCTATCGTATTCAGAGCCAGATTATCTAGGTCAGAGGTTCCCAAAGGGACCCCTGGCACCCGTGGTGCTCTGGCAAGGTACCAGAGGACTGGAAAAGGGACAATGTCCCCATTTTCAAAAAAAGGAGGAAAGAGGACCCAGGAAACTATAGGCCAGTTAGTCTTACCTCAATCCTGGAGAAGCTCTTTGAGAAAATTATCCAGAAGCACATCTGCAAGGAGCCAGCAGGGGGGATTATGCTTAGGGGCAATAAACATGGGTTCATTAGAGGCAGGTTCTGTCAGACCAACCTGGTGGCCTTCTATGGCCAGGTCACAAAAGCCTTGGTGTCACAGTGGATGTAGTCTTTCTGGATTTTAGGAAGGCCTTCGACACCGTCTCTTACATCATCCTCATTAAATAATTAGGCAACTGTAGTGTCGATACCTATGCAGTCAGATGGGTCACTAATTGGCTGGAGGGCTGCACCCAGAGAGTGGTGGTGGAGGGGTCGTTTTCAACCTGGAGGGATGTGGGCAGTGGGGTCCCCCAGGGCTTGGTCCTTGGGCCTGCACTGTTTAATATCTTCATTGGCAACTTGGACAAAGGAGTGAAAAGCACCTTGTTCAAGTTCACAGATGACACTAAGATGTGGGGAGAAGTGAGCATGCTAGAAGAGAGGAACAGGCTACAACTAGATCTGAACAGGTTACAGAGGTGGGCGGATGCAAATAGGATGGGATTCAATATGGACAAGTGCCAGGTATTGCACCTGGGGAGGAAGAACCAGCAGCTTACTTATAGGCTGGGGAATTCCCTTCTTGTTAGCACAGAGGCAGAAAAGGATCTTGGAGTCGCTATTGATTCCAAGACGAACATGAGCTGCCAATGTGGGGTTGGAGTTAGGAAGGCTAACTGCACCATAGATGCATCATGAGCAGGTTCAAGGAGGTGATCCTCCCCCTCTGTGTGATATTGGTCAGGCTGTAGTTGGAGTACTGCATCCAGTTCTGAGTGCCACACTTCAGGAGGGATGTGGATAGCATCAAGAGGGTCCAGAGGAGGGCCACTCACATGATCAGGGGGCAACAGAGTAGGCCCTATGAGGAGAGGCTACAAGACCTGAACCTGTTCAGCCTCTACAAAAGAAGGCTGACAGGGGATCTGGTGGCCACCTACAAACTTGCCAAGGGGGACCAGCAGGCAATGGGAGAGTCCCTGTTCCCCCAAGCACTGCTGGGAGTTGCAAGGTATAATGGCCATAAACTGACTGAGAGTAGATTCAGGCTAGACATTAGGAGGCACTACTTCATGGTCAGGGTGGCTGGGAGCTGGAACCAACTTCCAAGGGAGGTGGTGCTTGGAAAAAGGAGGCTAGACAATCACCTAGCCAGGGTTGTTTGACCCCAGCATCCTTTCCTGCCCATGGCAGGGGGTTGGACTTGATGATTTGCTTAGGTCCCTTCCGACCCTAACAATTATGAAACTATGAAAGTTTTTATGCCACGGCCTGGTAAACCGCAGCCCAGCAGTCACAGCTGACCATGGCCAAAAGACAGGTAAGGATACCCTCGCCCCCTGGGCAGGGCGGCGAGCGAAACCATGTGCTGCTGCAGGCCCTGCAAAAGGAGCCGTGACCTCTCTGCCTGGCTCTGGGGGGATACAGTTTGCTTGTCCACAGCCACTTCTGGTCTGGCACCTGACTGTGCTGTGGACCAGCAGCCAGGCCATGGCCCAGGGATTGAAAACCCCTGATCTAGGTTACAAGTGCATTCCAAAGCAAAACCAAGGTCTGATAGAATTTAACCAAAGTCTATTAAAGGACATTGTGAAGTAGAGAGATTTGTCCTGAAATGAATAAGTGATGCTGGTGTGGGTGATAAGTACCCCTCTACAGGCAAATCAAGGAATACAGTGATCCTTCTCTACTTACATTTGGCATTACTAGCCCCTTTGGTAGATATTTAATTTTGCTGTTCCTCCCCCTTGCTCTGTTTCATTCCTGTTATTGAGGTAATGATGGACAGAGGGGTAAGTTCACTATTTAAAAAAACTAACAGAATTGTGCAGAGCTGAAGAATTGCAACTAAATATTGGTCCTGCTGAACTCCACTGTCTATCCATGCCTGACCCTTCAGAGTAGAAATCTATAGGTCATAACATATTCTAGCTGTTCTGAGTGAAATTAGCTGTTCTATCAAGGCTCATATGGGAATGAATTAATTAAAATGTGGAGACCAGCTTCCTGTAGTACAGAATTGTTCCATACCTTTATAGGATGGTATTTATGAAATGCTGTAGAGAGAAAATCTATGTTATCAATGACCCATCTCTATTCAGAATGCATAGCCATGATCACATGTTAAATATTGTTTTGCAGAAAGTATGCAGCATTCTGAATTTTTGCATGGAATAGATTTTTATAGACACATCACATCCCTGACAATCAGAGTATAGTTAGTAAGTATCAACTCTGAAGTCTACGCGATATGAATACTGCCTCTGTAATTTCATATGCAAGTGTGTCTCCTTATCCACTAAAAGTAATGGGAGCTGTTGGTGCTAGAGTCACTTCATCCTTGTGTGGAGCTAGATGGTAGCAACATAAGAGTGATTTGTCATTGATTCCACTTCAGCTATGTTTGATCCTAAATATGGAAAGTAGCGCCTGTTCTCTTTACACCAGGGGCAGGCAAACCCTTGGTGGGTCCCTCAGTCCCACCTGGCCCAGGAACATTACAGCTGTGGAGCATCCTGCTGCCTCCTGGGCATGCAGTGGGGCTGGGGTGGCTCTGCAGCTGGACTGCCTTTCTAGGCACCTGCCACCAGGTGGCAGGTGGCTCTTTCTGCCTGCTGTCACCACCAGGCCCAGCTGTGCAGTACTGGCAGGAACCTGTTCTGCACAGCCCGAACCCTGCATGCCCCACACCTGCTTTGGGTTCACCTGCCCAGGCTCAGCAGTAGTGGTGTAGGACAAAAGCTATTGTTCAGTGTGGGGGGGAATGCTGTCCCTCCCCCTCCTGCTGGCAGCAGTTCTCTGCTGGGGTTGCCCTGCATCTCCATTGTACTGCTGCTTCTGGGCTGCGCCAGGACTCCCAGCCTGCACACCCCCCCCACACCCTCCCCCACAATCCATATACATGCACATACCCACCCCTCCACATCCCACACCTCCACAACCCCCATGGCCCCAATATACAAGAGTAAGACCTAATTTTGAGCTATTATGCAATCACCTCTATATATACCACAAAACACACCCACATCAGGCCAACAATATTTTTTTAAACAAAATTAAAATAAGTTATTGTCAATGTTTGATTTTTAGTATATAAATTATTTTTTTTCTTGTTCCAAGAAGGCAAACCCCCTTTCCAAAAGGAGTACTTCTGGGGGCAAGGGGAGGAACTTCTGGTGGCAAAGGTGAGGGGGTGGGACTTCAGGTCCCAAGATGGCAGCCAGGGGGTGGAGCTACTGTTGCAGCCCTCAACAGCTTGCCAAAACTCGTTAAGCAGCCCTCCACCTGAAATAATTTCCTGCCCCTGCTTTAAACAGTGGTCAAGCAAGGCTGCTCTGTCTGCTGCTTACAATAATGTGAATGAGGGCAATAGGGGCAAGTGAAGGTCAAAGGATGTACTCTTGCTTTGAAAGTTCATTTGGAATTCATTCCTCTAAAAGTTCTGTTAGAAACTTATTCTAGGGCATCACTATTCTACCATCCTTAACAAAATTGCCGTAGGTAAAAGCTGCATTTCAGTTTTAGTATATGTGACTGGAATTCTAAAAGATCTGTTGCAGGTTTATTAATAGCAACTTAAGTGTTTTCCTATAATAGCTTGCCAAAAAAGACAAAGAATATTTGATAGAAAGAATCTAAAATCCTTCTTAGTCTCTCTAAATGGTAACAGTAAAAAATAAAAGTATATTGAATGCAGAGCTAGTCTAATTTTTTAGAATGTACTTTGGTCAGATTAATTTAAAACTTGTTTTTTTCCTAGGAAAATATCTCCCATAATAACCTATCTCATTTTTGAGAGTGCCCTGGAGCTCTTAATTTTTTATGCTGTAAATTGCCTGTTGAGATCCATAGAAAGGGCAAAATTTATTTCAGGTTTTATTAGCTATGCCAAGTGGAAGAAAGTGAAGAATCTCTCTATTTTGAAGTGATTTGATTTGATTTTTGTGGTTATAGAAGTTATAGTTTGCAGTGCTATTTTTTCTGTTTTCTGCCAAAAGAGACCTTTTGTTATTGGGTACCCAAACCCAATCTTCTCCATGCTTTCTCCCACATGGTCTATTCTTCATGGAATAGTCTTCTTAAGGTAATCTGCAATGACACTGTCCTTCTCCTCTTATAGATTGTTTGTGAAGACACTCTTATTTTAGAATGCCTGCAATAAACCAGTGGACTAAGCTGGTAATGTATTTATTTACATTGTGAGTGATCTGCTTATTTATTTAGTAGAATCCTAAGATGGAGAAACAATGGAGCATGAAACTGAAGCTGTAGGCTGTTATGAACAAGGAATGGGAAAGTGATGGAGCTTAACGGTGGGGAGGGAAAGTTCTACAAAGAGAAATAGCATGCTAATAGTATTTACGTAACTAGTGAACTGTGCGTCAGTCATCTTCCAATTTGCTTGTATATTGTATACCTTTGCTTGATTTTGGGGAGTGTGAGGGTAGATGCCAGGGGTATCTTCCTTTCTGTGTGGAAATTCCATAGCACAATTTTGGATGCTATGGCCACATATAGGGTGGTGGTAATATACTATAAAAATACTGTTGTATCTGTTTTTGAACAGTTCCAAAACTATTTGAAATATCCTCACAAAGGATGGTTATAGTTCTTTTTTTTGAGTAGCAGCTTTCTTTGTTCAATAGTTGTATGTGTGTGTGTGTGTGTTAAGCCTGTTTGAATAGGGAAATATTTGATTTGGATTCAGAAGATTTGGCCCTGATTCGGGGAGATTCAATGATTCTGATTGGCCGGGGGAGGCAGGCACAGGCAGGTGGCTGTAGGTTTTCCCGTGGCTCCTCTGGCTGTGCCTGCCTCTCCTTGGGTGGGGGGAGCTATGCAAGAAACCCCCATGGCTGCTCAGCCTGGCCCCAGCCAGTCCCAACACTTAAAAACCCTCACCGTCTCTGGCAGTGGCCGTCAGGGACTTCCTTAGGGCTCATGGCAGAGCCACCCTGTGAAACACAGGCCAGTGGAGGATGGTGGGGATGCCCCCCCGCCTGGCATTCATGTGGCAGCTGCCCCGTGGTGCAGGTGCAGCGTGGCTTGGCAGGGTATTGCATGCTACCTGAGAGCTGGGGCCACTGGGGCTGAGCACTGCCAGGCTCCAGGTGACACATGTGGAGTCACCCCATCTCCTAGAAAGTGTGCAGTGCCCTGCTGAGCCACACTGCACCCGCACCATGGGGCAGCTGCTGCATGGGTGCCAAGTGGGAGCATGGGGGTGAAATCCTCACTGCCCCATGCTGCACAGGGCAGCTCCGCCATGAGCCCTCAGAGGCCCTAATTGCCACTTCTGCAGTCAGTGAGTACGGAGCTTTAAAAAAAAAAAGCCCTGCACTCACCAGCTGCAGGAGTGGTGATTGGGGCCTCTGGGCACTCATGGCAGAGGCCCCCCATGTAGTGCAGGGCAGTGGGGGGCAGTGGGCATCGCCCCCCCCTACTTGGCACCCACTTGGCAGCTGTTGCATTGCTCAGGTGCAGCGCAGCTTGGCAGGGTGTTGCATGCTACCTGAGAGTTGGGGCCTCTGGGGATGAGGGCTGCTGGGCTCCAGCTAACAGGTGGAGCTGCCCCAGCTCCCAGACCGTGCACAGCGCCCTGCTGTGCTGTGCTGCACCCATGCCATAGTGTACCTGCTGCCAGAGCCAGTACATGCAGGGCTAGTTTCTCTCTCTCCCTCTCTTTTTTTTTTTTTTTAATGCTGGGAGGCTGGGCCAGGCAGGGGATGGAGCTGGACAGGCAGCCATGGGGGTTTCTCCTGCGGCTTCTCTGTCTGTGCCTGTTTCTGCCCAGGCAGGGGGAGCCATGGGAGCTATGCCCTGCTGCTGCTTGCCCAGCCAGCAGGGCACAGAGAGTCCACAGGCTGCCTCTGCTCCACACACAAATCTGGGGGCCATGGGCTTCTTGTGCTTTCCCTGGGGCTGTGTGCAGCCAGCAGCAGCTGCACGCCCTCCCTTTCCCACACCCCTGAATGAGCCACCCGTTGCTCTGTCCTACAATCCACCCCAGCCCCTGGGGCCCCATTCACCTCTCTCTCTGTCCCTCATGCCGTTTCTCCCCCCACAGACTTACCTGCTGGGTGGTGTTCTATGCACCTCCAGCTGCATTCCTGGCTGCGTGTAGGCTGTGGCTACTCCATCTGTGTCTGTGCGCCCTTCCTTCCCCTCTTCCCCACTGTAGTAGCCCAGAGCCTATACCTGGGCTGCCCTGCAGACCTCTGTGCTGCCACCACTGCCTCACTGGGCAACCCGGAGGTGGCAGTGACAGCAGCAGAACAGAACCCATGCGTGAGCTCCAAAACCAAGTGCATGATTAACTTATTAAAAAACTTAATGCGAACAACTATTAATGCATAAATCGTGAGCATAATCTGTGATTAATTGACAGCTGTAATATATTTCTATAGATATAGATGTATGTTAGGGCTGTCAATTAATCGTGGTTAACATACACAATTAAGGCATTAATCATTCATGTTACTTTTTTTTTATAGATATGTATAGAAAACAGTACCAGACTCAAGGCTCTTATTTTAATCTGCTTCCAACAGTGTGTAGTAGCTCCACCAATACATAGTAGTTCAGCTCTAAGTTCATTCAAACTTGGTTTTACATAAATGTAACTAAATCCATTTAAAATGGCAATTTAAAATGAGTGAAGCTGTCTTGTATAAACGAGACCCACTCTTTTAATGATGTATCCAGAGTAAAGAATCCGAATGCCTCCTGAAGGGCTGATAAACACATGTGGCTAGGACCAGTTCTCTTACAGTAAGAATCCCATTGGAAAAGGGAAGATTATTCCTTTTTAAAGCCAGGATCCAGTGACCAGGGTGAGGACACACTAGATACAGTGATACTTGATAGGTTTGAAATGTCAAAAAGAGGGAGAGTTTTAAAAAATGCCTTTCATTTCTTAGAATATTCACATAAGGAAAAACTCCAAATCCTGGAATACAAAGGTAACCAACCATGTTCTACTAAGGAACATTTTACCTTTGGCACTTAAGGATTCCTTTTCAAAATAAAAAACAAATGCTTTCCCTTTTTAAATAGTTTTGTAGGTCTGTGTTTTCACTTAAATACCAAGCTTTATAAATCTGTCTGTTTGCCCATTTAAAATATTTATTGAAAAGCCAGTGTTTGTAATAAGGTTTTAAGATTGTTCATTCAGTACAGAAAAGATGCAGTCTAGGACTTCTGCTTTAAACTTACCTTGTCAACCTAAATGATGAATAGTCTCCTGGCTTCATATCCTGTGGCCATCTGTTTGGCTAGCAAGGTACTCACTCACACATTGGCTGGATGTTTGCCCTCTGGTTTAGATGCCAGGCATCAGTGGTCTTAGATGAGCAGTCTGCACAACACTCTTACTGATTCTCTTCAAACTTGCATTTTTGCACGGAAAT
This sequence comes from Crocodylus porosus, assembly GCF_001723895.1. Taxonomy (NCBI): domain Eukaryota; kingdom Metazoa; phylum Chordata; order Crocodylia; family Crocodylidae; genus Crocodylus; species Crocodylus porosus. The sequence goes on along the minus strand of NW_017728950.1, from coordinate 9,903,432 downwards.
GAATTTTAAAAATGAAGCCAATCTGGAGACTGGAATGTTTTATATTACGTCGTTTCCATAGGAGAGCATATGCAGAGCAAACTTGCTGTACAATGTGGTATTCCCTAGAGCAGCCCTGAAAAGATATAGACAAGGTCTTAATGGAGATATAGTGTTAGTATGCTAGTATTTGTGAGACAGGAAGAAGGGAATGAGATAGGTTAGGAACAAAAGTACAAGAGAACCCATGATTCCAAGGATGAGAAAAAAAAGGAGGGAGAAAATGTAAATGGGCTGGAAAAGAGAAAGAGAACAATTTTGTGGAAAAAAAGAAAAGGGGTTGGGGGGAAGTGGACAGATATGCCATCTCAGAAGAAAATGCATCCAAAGAAAAAGTGAGTGAAGCCAGATGTAGAAAGGAGAGAGAGAATCAGTAAATTTAAAAATCTTACTAAGTAAGCAGTTGATTGTATATTAGAAAAGCACTTGATGCCCAGTACAGCATATACAACTTTGCTAGGGGTGCATCTTTATGGATTGTAGGGTGACAGCTTTTTTTTCAATCCAGCTAGTAAACTTAATCTTTGACCGGGTGAGAAGGTATATCTCATGTAATGACATAGTGGATGATCCCACCCCTAGGATGATATTTAAAACAAAGCTTCTTCTTTGTAGTCATGAAAAGATATGGGAGATAGCTGTTGTCATGGGCAAATTTCAACTTCGTCAATTATGTTTTACCTATTGGGGTTTCCCATGAGTACTTATAGTATTCTTTACTTTATTAATGAACTCTTAGGTTTTTGGTCAAGTCCATTAAATAGTTGGTGTATTCCACCCTACAGCAAGTTGTGTTTTTAATGATATGTCAATGGCAGCTGGATTTACTAAGCCTGCACTATAGAAAAACAAGCACTCTGTTCCAGTGCTTTGACAGACTCATCCTGGGCACTTGTGGGAATAAAACAAAGAATTACTTTGTGAATGGAGTAAATTTTCAAGAGTGAAACACTATAATGTAGGATAACAAATTTAGAAGTAAGATGCCTTCTCTGGACTTTCTTTTTTTAATTTAAAGCCATTCTCAGCTTTTTTCTCAAGCGTTATCCTATCTGCAGATACTATCTTTCTTTTTCCATTCCTCTTCCCCCGATGTGTACATTCTTTTCTTAAATAGGATACTTCTTCCCTTGTCACTTCTTTATGTTCGGCCACACCTTTTGTTCCATAGTTTTACAGCGTGTTCCATGCAATTTTTCTTTCTCCAATCCTTCTTTGTCCTCAGTGCCTCTCATTCATGTTTCCCCATCTCCTATTTTTTAATCTTGTTCACTCTCCCCATTTCAGAGAGACATACTTATAATAGGGTTCTTTGTATCATCTTCTTGGTTTCTGCTAGATGCTGGCTCTCCTCAGTAACATTGGGCACCAGATAGATGTGCTGCTGCAGCCTTTGTACAAAGGAGACAAACAAGCTGCTCTTGTACATACATGTAGAAGGAAAGAAGTAAAAACAGCAGCTGGCTGGGATGCTACGAGGTTTTCATGTTCTTTTAAATTCTGCCCTGACAATTGCGGTGGTTGTCTACTTTCGGTGGAAGCCCTGGATTGATGAAGTGATTGCTTTATAGAAATAATTTTAGATTATATAAAAGACTATAAAGTGACTGTACAAGTGCTTGATATTTTTTTCCTCTTTGCTGTTTCTTTTTTTGGCAGCACATAAAAACCTTAACCAAATTCGGGGCTGCCTTGTGCTGACTTGGAGGACACACCTCTGGTTTAGGAGGGTGACATATGGAAGAGGAAGAGACTAGCTAATAGAAAAAAATGTTGAGAAACTGAAGAATGAGGAGGAGAAGCAGGCTAGAAACAGACTAGCAAGGAGGAAGAGAAGAGCAGCTAACCCCCCAAAAGGAGAGGGTAAGATGACAGAGTTGGTAAGGAACTGGAACTTTAACAAGAACTAGGTTAATATACAGATGATTGCAAAAAATGACAAATGACAGAATGAATCATAGAAAATTAGGGTTGGAAGGGATATCAGGAGGTCATCTACCAGCCCTCTGCTCAAAGCCCCAACTAGATCATCCCAGCCAAAGCTTTGTCTAGCTGGGTCTTGAAAAGCTCCAAGGATGGAGATTCCACCACCTCTCTGGGTAACTTGTTCCAGCTTTACTACCCTCATAGTGAGACAGTACTTCCTAATATAACCTAAACTTCCCTTGCTGCAACTTGAGACTATCTACCATCTTCCAGGTCATTGATGAAGACATTGAACAAAACCAGCCCCTGGGACACTCTGCTTGATATCAGCTGCCAACTAGACATCAAGCCATGAAGGGAGACAAGAAAGAAAAGCATCAGAGATTCATGCTGATACTAGGAAGAGGCCACATGACTGGGGATTCATTGTTTAAAAAAAACCAAATAGGCCTGTGGAGTAGCTAGACTGTCCTGGGAGTCTGCCACAGTAATCACAAGGTTGGATTTGGGTACAGATAGAGATCCCTGTAATATTGTTAGAGAGGAATACTATTGGGAATCCTCATTATGAGGGACTTGTAACATTCCAGATGTAGTCTGGAGAATGCTGCTAACAATGGTAGGACCCATATGGTTCTGAATGTGGTAGCCAACAATTATTGGACAAATGAAGTGATGACCATTTTTTACTTGGTTTTGCTTAAAAGTAGGGATATTTAGGAAGAGAATGAAGACTTTGTAGAGTTATATTGTGGTGGATAATCTGGTTGTAGAAGTGAGGAATAGTCCTGTGATAAATTTGACAAAAACCAATAAATATCAGTATTGGCAAAAAAAAAAAAAAGTCTACAGGAAAAGTAAAAAGTTTACTATATTTTTTCCAAATATGACTTCATCAATGAAATTATGATTGGAAATGCAGGATCTTTTTTTAAGCAACAATTTGTTTATTAAGAAGAGATTTTAATAGAAAAATTGGTCTGCATTTATTGAGTTACAAATGGCAAAATTATTACATCATGCCAGAGAAGGAAAGAGTACAATGCTGAGTTGGTACGTATATCAACAAAGGTAGATTTTATGTACCAGTACCACAGCATTCACCTGAGCAGGTTATTTTCATAGGACTTGAAATCAATACTGATCTTTGAGTAGTAATAAACTGCTTAAGCGGCAAAGACAATGGGAGGAACTCATTTTTAAAAATACTCAGCCAAATATGGGAAGTGGAGGCCTATGCCTCAGGATTGTTCAGAACTCCCAACTCTTCTTGAAATATGTTGGAACAAATGGCAGATCCCAACATGCAGGATTTAGGCAATGACAAAACTCTCTGTCTTCTATAAGACAGCTTAATTTTTCGCCTGTTGCCATTTAATTATGAATGTGTTACTACAGCTTATCTTTCTCTAAGTGGTTTGAAAAGAAGAATGTGGATTTTTCCACAGTAAAGAATAGTCAGTAAAAAGTGTTCAAAACCACTGAGAAATCAAAGAAGAAACCCTGATATTTTTGAGCCAGAGTTTGGAAAAGCTTTCAAGAGACCAAGTTTATGGTAGACATGCTCTCTGTTTAGACTAACATAAACCAAACCTTTAAAAATATGCCCAGTTCTTCCAACGTTTCTTCATAAATCATGTTTCCTAGATCTGCAGTCATTTTTACTATTCTTTGCTGAATTATCTCAAATTCCACATGTTGCTAGGCTGTGATCCTCGCTGTGTGGAGGCTGCATGTCTGTGTGTGTCCCTTGCTGCAGCCACCTGGAGTACGCACCCAGGCTGCCTTGCAGCCCTCTATGTTGCCACCACTGCCCTGCGTTGGGGGCTGAGGGGGCTAAGCCCCATTAGCTTTGGCCTTCTGCCGCCCATGGATGAAGCTTCACCAGTACTAAATAGAACATACAAATCAGATCTCATGACTTGAAGGCTACAAGTCCTGTTAGTATGACTTACTGGCCTTTTTTACAACATGAACACTCTGTTGGCCCATATTCAGCTTACAGTCTACTATAACTCCCAGGCAACCATTCTTCTGTTCATATTTTTGCATGTCTGTTGTGCTTGTCCTTATTGAGTTTCATTCAGTTCATTTCAGACCATTTCTTCAATTTATCAAGATCATTCTGTATCCTGTTATATCCTACAGAGTGATATCACTTGCAGATTTGCTAAGTGTGCACTCAATCTCCTCCTCCAAATCATTAATCCAGATATTAAACAGTACTGGGCACAGGACAGCCCTTTGGCATTACTCTACTTGCTACTACCTCCTGTTTCTCTGTTGAATAGTGTGCTTCTCTCTTTACCAGTTTTTTCCTCCTTTATGGTTTTTAAATTTTAAGTTTTTAGAAGCCACAGGACCTGGTTGTGCCTCTGTTGCCCAGAGCGTTAAGGGCACCTATACATGTTCAGTGAGGCTGCTCTGGTGCATTGTAATTACAGTGCGTTGAAGCACATTTAATTAATCTAGCCTGCTAGGGTGTGGTAAATACCGCTCTCCAGCAGACTCCATTATCATGAAAGATGGCAGCGGGGGCACTTTAAAGCTCATTCGATGAGCTTCAGTTAAAGCGCCCCACTGGCATTTTTCAGCGTGGGGACACTAACACATGTGACGTGCCGGGCCCTTTAATTAGAGTGACTTTCGGAGCCACTCTAATTAAAGTGCCCCTCCCCCTTCACAGTGAGCATGTGTATATACCCTAAGTGTCTATGGAGATACTTCATGATTTAACATCCAGCATGACCTATTTCAAAGGCAAATTTGAAAATGGTATTTCCTCTATTAAAGTTATTCCATTTATTCCTTTTCTCATAATCACATATTCTGAAGGGCCGTTGGCCCTAGTCCATGTACAGGTGAACATACAAATGAGTTGAGTAGGACAGATTGTACCTTGTGCTGGAGTATGTCTATCTTGGCAAATAACAACAGCTATTTTATAAACCTTTTAGAAGATGACCATGGAGAGATGTACTTTGTCTCCTTTCACACTTTTTGATAGCAGTAAAATACGTACGCAGGAAGGATATGGACCAAGAAAACATGTATTGCAAGGTGAGCAAAAGGAGGCAGTTTTAATTTCTACAATTTGAAGTTATGCTCTACTAATTTCACAATCTAAAGAATAATCTATAATTTTTCTTGCTTTAATGGTTGTCGCTTATTAAACATTTGACTCATCAAATGGATTTTGAAATGTGTAAAATCCTAGATTCTGTGGAGCTAGAAGATATACACCTAATTTTTTGCAATACTAAATATTACTCACAGCGTGCAAAGTAGTATTTTTTTTTTTCACTCAAAAAATTAAATGACTGGAAATGTAGGTGACTACCATATTTCTGCTTTACTGGTGTTCACTTGCATAACCAGCTGATATATTCACACTGTGAGTTTGTTTCAAAATGAAAGTTGCAGTGTGTGAAACTTCACTTGAATTTAATTTGGTGGCAAACTAAGTTGGTGGCATTTGTACAGCAAATATGTCTTTTTGTTTAAAAAATAAAATCTCTTCCTGCCAGTGAAGAGACACTGTTGACTGTTTGAAAAATTATAGTAAAATAAAAAATCCAGACCCAAACAACTCACCCTAACGTTTCCTCACCATACATGATTTCTAACTATTTTCATATGGATTTTTTTTTCACGTAGCTCTCGTATTGATGTTTGCTTTTAATTAACTGTTGCAGGGAGTGCTACCACTGGCAATATAGGGGCTTCTACCGGTATCATACCTGATAACCATTGTTAGAACTGGATACGAGACCGATCTCTCTCTTCTTGCCTTGCCTTCAGTAGCCCAATTTGTAAACCTGTAGCTAAATGTTCTTCACTTGAAGCTATTGAGCAAGAATCAGAACTACATTAACGGTGCTGAAATGCCTTTGTCTCCTTTGGGAAGAAGTTGACTTTCTTTTCCTTAATTGTGATTGTCATAACCTGACTACTTTCCTGTCATTAGGAGGTATTCAGAGAAAAGAATGAACCGGGTAGCATTTACAACACTAAGATATATTGCTCATAGCATCTGCTGGTCGTCTGTGTAGAGTTTCCTGCCAAAATGAGTGAGATTGTGAAGGAGGAGAATTGGGAGCAACAGATGCTTGAAAGGCAGTGTGACAGTAGGATTACATCAGCATAACTAAGCAGGCCTGATCCTGTGACACATATTTGGCAGATTCATATGACTAGTAGCACAGATACATTGCATGCTTCCAGGATGGAAGGATGTTACATGCTGGTTAAATGACATTAGCAATACATGAGAATTTCCTTCCCTTCCAGCCAAACTAACTCCTCTAAACAGCAGAGAACAAAAAATAGCTGGTAATAAGCAATACTTTATATTTTATGCAAGACAACTTAGATCCCACACTTATTTATATGATTCTTATATTTGTTACTGGAGTCTGTGTCCTTCAGATGATCTATAGGCACAACAGTTTATTTTCTCATAGGCATCAAATATGAACTAGATTTTTTTGTGTATTTGTTTGATAGCAAGCAGTCCTGCTTGTGTTTCTTAGTGTTTCAGAACCTAAAATCTGAGCAATGCAGAAAAGCATGTTTTTACATAAGGATTAAATTCCTTTGAAACAAATGTGGGTTAGATGGCCACACCAGTGGCTTTGTTTGGAATAGATTTGTTAAATAAGTGGTGCAGACATATAAAATGTACCATGGGAGACTTTGCAGTTACTTGGCAGTGGGTCCTCTATTCTACACAAGAAAACCATTTGCCTTCTGTCCTTGATGGATGTTGATACCACTAGATGCTAGCAACAATCATATATCTTATTTTTAAAACTAAGAGGATTTATCTGAAACCCTGGACAGAGGGAACATTTATTGACAAAATTCAGGCAGATGTTGCTATAGGTACTTGTTTGCTTATTATATGCTCATGAATAAATAAGATAAATCAAGAACCAAATGTTTGCCTTCAATCAGGAAAGCTGACTTTGAAATAGAGATAAATAATTCACGTATGCAAGTATATTTTTTTACCTTTGGAGACAGTAGATATATTCTTTATGAAAATCTCTTGTTTATGCTCCAGATATAGTAACTTGAGAGCTTTTTTACTGTTGTTTAAGTTTGTTTAGATAAAATATTTTGCAGAGGCATTATTGCTAATCATCCTAATAGTCCTCTGTCCTCTTACCTTCTTTTCCAGCCACCCTTTTTACAGATGCTTTCTTTTTTTTAATCTTTAATTTGCCTGTTTGCTCAGCTCTTGCATCTCTTCTTCTTATCTTATTGCACAAAACTCTAAGCTTCCTGTTTATTGTAATGACTCCATTCAATGCCAAAGAATTGAAAAGCAGCCTTCAAATTGTGTAGGAAGCAATTTTCAACTGTTACTGGGCCAAACAAAAGTACACAGGCCTGCATTTTCAAAAATGACTTGTGATTTTTGGGTATACTCCAATTTGATATATCTTAAAGGGTATATATGTGCAGATGTTACACTTAGATTGACATAAGTAAGGTTAAGTCCATCTGTGTTGAGCTGTACATGCATTCAGGGAGTTTAGATTGGGCAAAGAATGGCTGGCCCAATCTAACTTAGTTCACCTGAATAGGTGCCCAAAGTTAGGTTGGAAACGGGTTAGTCTGATCTACCAAAAGTACATATGCATTTGGAGCCCAGCTGCTTGCCTCAGTCCCAGGACTACGGTTTCCCTACCCCTGCTCGCCCTAGGACTACTATTTTCCTTTATTTACCTTAACCAAGCTATTTTTAGCCCTCTGACCCCCATCCCCACAGACCCGCTAGCACCCCCAGTCTTGCCTGCACCTCCACTCACCCCATCTTATTTCGATTGCTAGTTCTTAAATGGTGCATACATTCCTTCTAAATTTCAAGTTCAGACCTGTTGCCACTTTTATAGAAAGCTTCATCATTTTAATAAAAGAACCCTCCCCCACAACATTTAGCATGACTTTCTTCCCTCAACTGTTATATGAAACAAGCACCAGCTGTATTTAAACAGTATTCATATTTCAAATAAGATGTTGATTAGTTTTCAGACCATTTATAGTTGACCATCGGGCCACTTGACTACAGGGAAAAATAGAGCTCTTATATTAATATTTGTTCACTAAGGCATAAACAGTAACAGAAATGAAGTCCTTTTAGCTAAAGATTTCATGACAGCATATGATTACAATACTGGGCTTCAGCTGAGGTTTCAAGCACTTTTTTCTAAGCTATGATGTCATCTGCTAATAGGATTTATAACTGTGAAATTACGTAATTTACTGTAAAAGCAGAGCTAGAATGTTTGCTTTCTTGGCTGCTGGCCCTCAATGGGTTATATTCAGATAGAGTAATCTTTGTTCAGCTTGGAGTTTTAACTGCTGCAGTCTGCAAAATATTACTGTGCCTCAGTTCCTGGCTATCCTAATTTCTGTTTGCCTCTGTAACTGTCTGACCTGGATATTTTGTGATAGAGGTGTGCCATGGCCAGAACCATTCTGATTCCAGCTGGACTTTACTTCTCTTTTGATGCTTTTGACTGATACTGGAACTTTACAGTTACACTAAAATCTGGGTTTCTTTTGTGTTTGTTTGAAAACTGTTGCTTTTATTGGTGACATTGAAATATTATATTGAAAAGCTATACTCATTGCTCATTTATTCATTATTATCAACCAAAATGTTCATCTTATCATAGGCTGGGGCCACTTCTTTATACTTAATGAAATCATTCTCATATTTAGCCAATTGTACCTCTTCTTCATATTGCCATATTGGTGTTGGTTTGATTTGTCTTTAGTACATAACCATAGAAGCATACCTATGCCCTCTGAGAACCTCCTCATACTGTTTTCAACTTGTATTTCTTGTGGAAGAGAAACATTAAAATAAGAGTAGGGATGAAGAAAGGTCATATTGTTATCACTAGGCATAAATCTATGGCATCTTTCTGCAATATAAGAAATAACAAAATACAGACAAGCACCTAAAGTACTTAATCATCATCAAAATATAAAATTATGCACATTTTGTGTAAGGTACCTAATTGTCCTTACAAAGATATTTGTTCCAAAATATAGTATACTTTTGTTTTATATACTGTGATGTGTACCAGAATAGAATAACATTGTTTATTTGGCTACGCAAACATTCTTATGCAGATGGCATCTATCAACTAGTAAGGCAAGATCACAGAGGAGAAGCATAGTCAGGTTTTAAGGATAATAAATGAATATAATAGAATAGGGGATGTTAGGGGAGTAAGATTCAATCATGGTGCTTTTTGTTTGTTTTGTAGCCAATGGCTAGAAAAACAGATGAGTTTTTTTATCTAGTATTTGAATACTATAAGAAGTCATTAAAGCAAAGAGATGGCGAGAGGAAGGTAAGCAACATGGAAGAAAAGAAAAAAGCCTAATATCTGAGCAATGTAATAACTGGACTATAGAAGATAATAAAAAAGCTGTTTGTCTTACTAGTAGTTCAAAGGCTCTTATCACTGTCAGATTAAATTTACCATTAGAAGAGTGGGTTTGCAAAAGGAGGGGAAAGAAAAGATCAATCCTAGAAAGATCAAGAATCTCCAGTTTTGTTTAGTGCATACATGTTACTAGGTAACATTTTTCTATACTGAATGGAAAGAAGTTATGGCAGTGTCAGAAATGGGTGATATTTTGGGGAGATGTGTAGGAAAAGGTGAAAATGACTAATTGTGTATCATGTATATCAAAATGCCACTAAATGTTCAATTAGAGCAGAAAATGACAAAGAAAAAACATAGAGCGGAAGAAGCAGCCAGAGGCTGAACTCAGCATGTGAAGTGGTGTAGAAGATTGTAGATTGCCATTCTTGGGGTAGGTGTGGGTCACTGCTTCATTGCTAACAAAAAAGTTGTAATACTTTGCCTACTGTTTCTGTTTTGTCAGAGCAGAGTTGCTTTGCATTAAGTATATGTTGTACACCTGAACTCTTGCACATCTGGAGCTCCATATGGACAAACTTCCCACTCCCCCTGCTTTAGGGACTCCTGTAACCACACCTGGGATGCAGACAGAAGTGACAATTTTTGCCTAATCTGACCACAGAAAGTGGTATATAGCTGTGACCACACACGAGTGCTTGGCTGCAAACAGCTTAAAAAATGGCCAATTGGTTGAAAGTCTGAACCCTCATTGTATGACATTTCAAAACAGAGTACCTTCTGTAATTTCTGTGTGTGCTGCCTGCCAGTTTTGAGCTGTTTTCAGAATGGGAGGGGGGAAAGGGAGCAGAGGGAGTTTGCTCTGTATTTTTTTCAGCCTCCACAGATGTGGGAGGCTCCAATTCACCCATCCCACCCTTCGGGGCTGGCTGGGGAACCCTTAGAATGAGCTCCCTCTCCTCCCTTCCCCCCGCCCCCATTCTGAAACATTGCTAGGGGAAACCGGCTTGAAGCTCGCAGCCTTCAACTAGATTTCCATTCCCCCTGGAACCAGCAGTGACTTGTGTTTGGTCTGCAGAATCATTGTAACTTAGAAAGCTTCCTGAAAACTGTTATCAGTTACAGCAGGAATGGCACTTCTATCTGCACCCAGCATGAACAACTACCTGAACGTCTTAAACCCAAGATGTCTCTGGGGGCTTTTATTTTATTGGGAGAAATACAAAACGAGTCAAAGCAAGCTCATCTGAACTATACACCAGTTTATTGGAATATTATCAATCAGACAACATTACCAAGAGTAGCTAAATACATGTAATGCCTTCAGTGAATTTACTGTCAATCCTGCTATGTTATTTCACTTCAGATTACTTCTTAGCCTCTCCTCCTACTTACCTATAAGAAATCACCAATTAATGATGTGTTGAGCAGCCAAGAGGAAAATTTTGTCCACCTCCCCCATTTGTCCCCTTTATTCCAGTTCTGAGAACTTAAAATATATGGTTTTGTATGTGTTCTTGTAGTGCCTAGAGCAGTATGGCCCTGACATCAATTAATCTTTGAGTTTTGAAAAATTATTTGCTTGAGAAAATGAAGTTTGTTTCCCCATTACCACTATAAAAATATTAATACCTTATAAATCCAAAGGATAACTGCAAAAATGATATTCACTTTTTCAGAAAATAAAAAATAAATTGCACTGCTAACAAATAATCCCTTTGTTGAAATTAGTTCTCAGTGGCTTTGATATTATACTGGATATTTTGTGAATATTAAATATTGACTGCCTCTTTTAGTACTCAAAATACTGCTCCTTATAAAGGTAAAAGGCAGACAGAAAATTTATCTACCATAAATACTATAGGCTGAGCAAAGCAGGAAAAACAAAAGATTAGAAAGAGATGAACTATTCATACACATGCTTTAAACTAGGCTCGTCGGGGGAAGGGGAAGATTAGGGCGGAGGAAACATCAGACTGCCAGACCAAACAGCACCCGTAACTACAGCCCAGCCCAGACCAACGAGTGAAGCGAATAAACAGGTAAGAGATAGGGGCCAGGGTAACGCTGGGACTAGGGGTTCAGTACACACATCCACAGGAGGCCTCAAATGCCTCTACACAAATGCTCGTAGTATGGGTAACAAGCGGGAGGAAATCACCCTCCTGCTGGCTGACACCAGCCCGGACATAGTGAGATTACAGAAATGTGGTGGGACTCAACGCATGATTGGGCAGTGAATGTCAAGGGCTATAGGCCGTACAGGAGGGACAGGATAGGAAAGAGAGGTGGGGGCGTAGCACTCTATATTAAGGAGGAATACACAACCTCGTCAATTAGCAAGGAGTCAGGGGAGAGTCACTTTGAAGTGCTTTGGGTTAAGAGTACAAGGCAGTCGAGGGGAAAGAGACTTTAACGGTGGGAGTCTACTACAGACCTCCAAACCAAGGAGAAGAGCTTGACCAGGAATTCTTGGGTCAGCTCACAGAGGTAGTGAAGGCTAAGGATGTGGTTGTCATGGGGGACCTGAACTTCCCGGACATCTGCTGGGAAGAACAGTCAGCCAAGTCTGAACGCTCATGTAGGTTCTTGGACAGAGTGCAGGACCTCCATCTAACCCAGGAG
>NW_017728950.1:9885162-9890788 GCF_001723895.1 Crocodylus porosus | reverse complement strand
GAGTCACTGTTCTCCCGAGCACCGCCAGGAGTGACCAGGAATAACGGTCACAAGCTGGCAGAGGGTAGGTTTAGGTTAGATATCAAGGCGTCTAGGGTCTGGAACCAACTTCCAAGAGAAGTGGTGCAGGCTCCTACCCTGGGGGTGTTTAAGAGGAGGTTGGATGAACATCTTGCTGGGGTCCTTTGACCCCAGTATTCTTTCCTGCCACGGCAGGGGGTCGGACTAGATGATATGCTCAGGTCCCTTCCGACCCTAGAAACTGAAACATGAATGCACACACAGAAATATAATGATGCACACTTTCTTCATAAAGGAAAAATCCCCATACTCTTGGCCTGATTTCTTCACTGTTTTACAGTACATTCTATTACTCCAACATAATTATCAGTCAGAACCTAAGCATATTTAAGACCAGATTTACCAGAAGAGATGCATGCTAAAACTTCTCTGGAGATAGTCTAGTTCTCAAGCTCCTTTCAGACCACATTTTTAGTAATTTCTGCTTGCAGTCTTTAAATCTGCTCAGGTCCCTTCTGACCCTATGAAACTATGGAACTATAAATATATATGTAGGGAGAATAGTTTGAAATGCAGAGGGCTTTAATCTAGCAGGTAAAGGCATACTAAGATCCAAGACAGAAAATGAAAAGACAACTTTAGACTGAAAAAGCAGCAGATTTTTAATACTAGAAGTAATTAACCATTTGAATAACTTAGAGGTAGGATGTACTTGAAATATTTTAAATTTAAGCAGGCTGCCTTTCTAGAAATTATAGTTTGGATGCAAGAATTACTGCAAAATTCTTATATTACTGTATTTACTTAATACCAAAAGGAAGATTCCCACCTCCCTCCCCATTTAATGGTGGGGGGGGAACCCCTCATCTTGGAATTGAATATGAGACAGTGGGGGGACAAGCAGCTACTGCAGCTCCAGCTCTAGCCCCGACTCTAGCTGCTGTGGCTCCTGCTTTATCCCCAACTCCAGCACTCCCTGCCTCCGGCCTCCACCCCCACTCTCCCTCCTACACCCCTATTCACCATCTCCTCCCCCCCCCCCACATACACACTGCTTCTGTCTTTGATGTACTCTTGCTCCATGCCAACAGGCTCTGTTTTTGCTCCAACCTGAGACATGAAGGTGGGAGATGATGGCAGGGACCTGAGGCTGCCAAGATGGCAAGCACAAGACAGAGTAAGTGGCGGAAGTCAGACAGAAGGGGGAAAGCTTCCTTCTCCCCCAACCTCTCCTCCCACCACCCTGCTATAGCATGCCTTGTTACTGCCACCCCTGCTTGCACCCCTACCACTGCTTTCCCTGCTGCTGGGGTTGTAGGGATGAACTTAATGTGATCCTCCAATGATTAGGTTCTATGCATGGAAAATTATAACAAATGTTTAAATTAAAATCCTGATTATTAGGGGGTCATCTTAAAATAAATTTAGGGTCATCTTTAATTTGGGTAAATACAGTATGCAAGAAGTCAGACTACATTATTATTGCCCTTCTGGCCTAAAAATGAATGACTTCCTGAATTCTCATGAAGGAAAGTTTTAGCTTAACTTCCTAATATTTATTAGGCAGTTCAGGATGGACCAGCTTAACATTTTCACCCACTTAGTGATCAAAAATCAATCAAATGCCCTTTAGATGATATTTTCAGTTCCCAAATTAAACATGGAAGCAGTTAAAACTTGGATAATTAATGTAGGACACATGCTTTCATGTGCTTCCCTTGTGAGACGCCGTGGATGTATCAAAAGATTCTGAAGCATCTGATCAGGACCTTTCATATCACATTCTCCATGCTTCATTTGCAAGCATTCTAACAATGATCACCATTATATAATAGTTTCAACAGTTTTCTTGAATAGTGATATAGTTGTCTGTTTATAGCACTTCACAAATGATGGAGAAAGAGACTATGAATTACCACAGTCACTGAAAAATAAATTCTGCTAGTCAGAGGTAGTAACAACATTTATACTCAGCAGAGTGAACAACCGCAACTGTAGTTTGAAGAATGCAAGATGTTTGAAGTATACTGGACTGGAGTTTTACACAAGTCTATGGTCAAAAGATTTTTTTTTATATTACTGGTGATAATTGACAGGATTTCTGCACTCTTAAACAAGACATTTACTGACATGCTTCAAGTTATTTCTAATTATTTATCTAAAGTCCTGCTAATTTGATGGAATAACTTAGCCTCTGGAGTTAAAGGTGTTAATAGGATCCAGTCACTGTACAGTATCAAACTGAAATCACAAACTTTATTAACAGTTACAGGCATCTTTCTCTGCCTTGTACCATGGCAAGCAACCAGCATTAAAACTTTTTAATTCTTTGTGGGTACATTTTTTCTGGACATGCTTCACATTGTTGGAGTATTGTGGTAGGGAAACAACAGGAAGATCATTTGTGTTTACAAATTTCAAATAGTTAGCTATACTTGCCTATGGTTATAAAAAAGACATTTTAAATCTACACAGTGACAAACAGGTGGTGCTTTTGTGACTTAAAATATCATTTGTTTTAGGCAGTGCTGTGGCACTTGTTAATTTAGGAAGTCAAAACCACTTAATTTTGAAGCCAGAAGGGGTTTAACATCAGATCTGTTAAGTTGTGCGTAGTCATTTCAAAGCAAATAAAAGACCAAACCAATCTAAATTAGTTTGAGGGAAGCAGGAGCCCAGTAGGAAGCATGATACAATGTGCTAACACAACAGCAGTGTGTCATATTCTGGCAAGAATGCTACAGCTGCAAGGTATTCCCTAATGGAAACTTCAGTTTACTATTTCTTAAGCTGGTTTGGCATACAATTTAGATGTCTTCTAGAATAGCTGTGGAACGAGCTAACTGCAAGCAACTGTCTTATATTCTTTTCTTTTTTTTTAAATGAGAAATCCGTTATTTGGAGTCCCAGAATTTGCCTATCACACACACATGTATATTGAAGCAACTCTCTTTATACTTATATGTCTGGCTCTTCTGAGAATGAAATGATATTCCACAATTCAGTTATTCTACATAATTTATTTTAAATGACATTTTTCTTTTCTGAGCTTCTTGCTGCTGCCAGTCTCATGGATTCAAACATCAGATAGACTATTACGTTTTGGTTGGTTGGTTGGTTGGTTGGTTGGTTGGTTTTTATATAAAACTCTTGGATTACTTTCCCTCCTGGAAAGGTTCTGTAGAATTAATAAAAATAATCACTGTATTGAATTAGTAAGCTAGCCAAGGGAAACTCATGCTAACTTTTCTGACGAGTGTGTTGACATATATAAACAGGGATGAAGTGGTAATGTTACACATTTTATTGACTACACTGAGAGGCATTAGTGTTAATGAGGCTTGACATAGTATTTTTACTTGATATTTTAACAACATTCTTACGTCTCAAAAGCCACCACCTAGCTTTTTAATTCTGTTGACAAGGTACATGCTCCCTGATGGGTTACTTTAGTGTTGCATGTTCTAGTAGTTTTATGCAGACTATTAAAATCACCACCCCATTTTTATTTCAATTTCTCTGTGATTTTGAAGTAATAATATTGTATTTAAAAAGTTGAATGTCAGTAGAAGTTTTTAATCCATGAGGACTAATGAAAGGACCAAGATAATTTGTCCTTCCTGGTTCTGTGAGTTTGCATTTCATACCACATATGAAAATAGTGTCAGCTGGACTAGCAAATTGCTCATCAAGAATGACACGGGGGGCAGCAGGGATGGAGCCCTGTGTCTGGCCCCATGCCTTGGGCACCGCTCTACCTCCACACCCTTCCCAGCGTCTCAGGTCTGACCCCACTCCCCCTCTGCCCCACTGCTTCGGGTCTGACCCCCCTCCTCCCACCACTTCAGGTCTGACCCCACTCCCCCTCTGCCCCACTGCTTCGGGTCTGACCCCCCTCCTCCCACCACTTCAGGTCTGACCCCACTCCCCCTCTGCCCCACTGCTTCGGGTCTGACCCCCCTCCTCCCACCACTTCAGGTCTGGCCCCACTCCCCACAACTCCCCCCCCAGCTGCTCTGCATCTGCTTGATCCACATCTGCCTGGCTCCCCACTCCCCTCCCTCCCTCCCTGTCTGCTGCCTCCCCTCCCTGCTGGCTGTTCAGGGGGGCATCCAGGCCAGCTTGCGGGGGAGCACAGCCACCTGCATTTTTCCTCACCTCTCCCCACCACCAAACTTTCCCAGCAGTGATGCAAACTTGGGCCTGCCCAGCCTGGGCCACACAGCCAATTGGTGCCTGCCCTCTCGGCGGTGCATGCGCAGTTGGCCAGAAGCGGTATGGACACACAGACAGACAAATTAAGCCTTTTATTATATTAGAATTATTTCTTGAAAATTAATGCAAGTAAATAAATAATACATCCCATAAAGATGCTGGATTGGCCCTTTGTCTCAAATGACTATTCATGTAGTATACATATCCAAAAAATGATTTAAAGACAGAGCGGCTGCTTCTTTTTCTTTCCTTGTGTAGCTGTGCTCCCAATTCAAGTAGAGTTACCACAGTTCCACTGCACTTGGGTCATCAAAATTATGTATACTCTTATGCACAATAAAGTAGCCACAGCACAGTAATCCAACATCCCAGGCTGTTTTGCTCCTACTATCCTCCCCACCCCTCAGGGAGACAGTGTCACTTGTTAGATTCTACACACCTGCTTCACAACCTCCACACTGTGCTACAGGAAGACACAGAAAGTCTGGGTCACCCTTTGCACTGCTGCCATTCTGTCTCCGGGCAGAACATGCTGAAGTATATGTATAGGGTCCCCCTGGCTGTGCAGCATCAGTACTGTAAGCTCTCTGCTCTTCAAGGGCTCGGCATTCAAACGTCTGCTCAGGCATCTCTGGATAAGTATTTCTACCAGGAGAACAAACCTGGGAGAATACCCTAAATTATTTGAAAGTCTATGAAGCCACATTTATCATGCAGCAGTGTAAAAGGGGTATGAACATGGACTGTAACTAAGTAGAATCTCTAACCAAAATCCTGCTTTGTGAAAAGGGGTACAGTAGCCATAACAGCTTTGACAAATTCCTTGTACTGTCACGTCATGCCCTAAGTAGGTAACCACCGTGCTTTGGTTCTTTCATAGATTTCATAGACATTAGGGCTGGAAGGGACCTCAGGAGATCTTCGAGTCCAGCCCCCTGCCCAAAGGGCAGGAAGTCAGCTGGGGTCATAGTATCCCAACAAGATAAGCATCCAATTTACTCTTGAAGGTGTTCAATGTAGGTGTTTGAACCACCTCCAATGGCAGGCTGTTCCAGACCTTGGGGGCTCGGACACTAAAGAAATATTTCCTTATGTCCAGCCTGAAACGGTCTCGCAGTAGTTTATGACCGTTCAACCTCGTCATCCCTTGGGGCGCTCTGGTGAACAAATGTTCCCCCAGATCCTGGTGGTCACCCCTGGTAAACTTGTAGGTGGCCATCAGATCACCCCTGAGCCTACGCTTTTCCAAGCTAAAGAGTCCCATGGCTCTCAGGCTGTCGTCGTAAGGTCTGTTTTGCTGACCTCTGATCATGCATGTGGCTCTTCTCTGGACTCTCTCAAGCTTCTCCACATCCTTTTTGAATTGTGGAGCCCAAAACTGGACGCAGTA
>NW_017728950.1:9880260-9882739 GCF_001723895.1 Crocodylus porosus | reverse complement strand
CACTGTTGTGTCCCCTGTGCCATGTTCCCCATGGATTTTAACCCAGAGGGTCTCCAGTTGTCCACCCTGGTCGCCAATATCAGCTTGCAGGGACATGTAGCTTTCCTTAACATAGAGAGCTACACCCCCGCCCCTTTTATCTACATGATCCCTCCTGTACAGGGTATAGCCATCGATACCTGTGGTCCAGTCATGGGTGGAGTCCCACCAGGTCTCCGTTATCCCTATGACATCATAATTATTTGCATTCTTCTTGGAGATCTTTTGCAAAAGGCCATAGGAATGGGATCCTGTGTGTGGCCATGTAGAAATAAATGCAACTATTTATCTCTGCAGAATATAAAATTTAAGAAAGCATTGAAACTGCTTCAGCCTTGGCATAAAGCCTCCAAGCATCAACTCACGTCCTTATAGCACTCTCTACATGTACCTAAGTTACTATGCATGTTTGAGTTTGAGGCATGCCAAAAACTAAGCACTTGATTTGGTTCAGTTTCTTTCTTTGCTACCACACATTTGCTTAAAGAATAATATTTTACACTTCATTTTTTAATAATCTATTTACTGCTGCTTTTGGTTACTCTATTTGTACATACATAGTGCCTCATATTTAGTCCCAATACTTTACTGGACTTAAAAACATGAGACCATTTGCTATGCACAGGATCATAAATGAAGACAAGCAATTTCTTTCTAGCAAGCTTTACTCTTTAAAGCAAGATGGTTTTCTGACGCCACTGGAAACAATGAATAGCAATTCATTTCTAACAGCATTGCAATGCAGTTTTTTACTATGACACATGAATTCCTGTCTAAGGACAATCAGATCAATAGCAAGAATAGAGAAGCATTTACACTTCAACTTCAGTGTTCTGGAGACAAAGGGGAGAGTGAAAACACAAGCCAATTCTTTTTATTTTCTCTTGAAGCATGAGGATACACATTCTGTTTAGTCTCAAAGAGAGACTGTTAACAGTGACTAGGGAGAAAACTATGGGATTCAAGGAACAGATATACCTTTACAAAAATGTTATGTCACTTTTTGCCTACCAGTATTCTAGATTTTTCAAGACGTAAGTGTTATCTGACAGTGGCTCAAGATGGATGATAACATTTCATCACTGCCATGATATTCAAATGAGAGTTATAAAAAGAAGCCCACACCACATTAAAGTACAGACAATTTTTTCAGAAACTCTTTCAATAGTGTTTAAGGGTGCCCTGCTTAGACATTGCAAATGGGACAAGTATCAGAAATAACTGTTGTGAAAACAACAGTGCAATTAGCTTACTCAGGAATGTATCCAACTCAGGTTACAACTCAGGGTTACCGAAAGAGATGGGATGTCTGCCCTTTGTGGTGACCATGTTAACCAAATTGTCACAGAGCAGTTTTTGGGGAGAGACAGAGGTGGCATTCTGCCACATAAGTGACAATTGTATTTCTAACAGAATGCAGCACAGCACTCTACAAGGTTCAACCATAATTTTAGTATTAAAATGGCTGATTCAGAAGGTGAGGAAGCCATCTGATTGACATCACTATGTTTATTTAGTCTTTGGGTATCATGATTTTTAATTAGCATAGGACTAATACAGTATACATTCAAGCTAAAAGCAGTATAAAGCCCATCCCCTTTGAAGTACCAAGCAATTAAACCATTGCAAAACTACTGTTTCTCATTATTCTAATTATTGGTACTTCTCTATTATAGATTACGTATTTAACTTTTTGGTAATGCTTAAAAGAATGCAAACAAAAGACCAGCTGGATAATAAATATGAGAGAGCATTCATTTTTAATGGGCATGGCTCCACAAGGCATTGTTCATAAAAGAAACCAGCTAATTTAGTGTCATAGTGTGTGATAAAATGTATATTTTTTGAAAATATCCTTTTTGTCTGATAAAATGCTAACTACTTTTTATTGGGTAGGGTTCATGAGTCATTAAACAAGAACATCTTTTCATATCAACAATAAAGACTCACCTAAAGGCTCATAAAATGTAAAGATACTTATTAAAGAGAAATCAGATTGCTCTTTAGAAACATGGGTGTAAGGAGATGGGCCACACGTGCAAGAAGCAACTTGGCACCAGTATCAGCAGCCTAAATTGTGTGTGTTTTATTATACGTGCTTTTGAATTGTAGGGTTTGATCAATGTAGTGATGTTTGTGAATCTGCACCCAGATACCCCTGAGGCCCTGTCCACAATAGCTGAATTAGTTGTAAAAAGTTGAGCCCTTAACTCATAGAAATAGAGGATGACAGAGAGATCTATCTGATGCTTGTTTTCAAAGTCAGGGGAAGTGTTAGTGTAGACACAGCCTAACATGAGGACGATAGAGGTAGGGCAGGGTAGCATCTTAGAAACCAGCTAGTCCAGAGATACTAAGTAGTTTCATGCCCATGAAAGCTCATGCCTCTCTCGTACCAGTTAGCCTTCAAGGTGGCACCGTGGCCTGATTTCTGTCTGAT
>NW_017728950.1:9855082-9880117 GCF_001723895.1 Crocodylus porosus | reverse complement strand
CCAAAAAATGGTACAGGGTAAGAACTAACCCACGCTGGTGGGTCTTCCTTGTGAACTGTCTGTACTTTGTTGCGCTCTGTGGTACAGATTAACCCAGGGCCTAAACTTATTTTTGATTAGTTATATTTGCTACTGAGCTCTGGGGCTCCGAAGAACCGAGGGCATTATCACTCGTGTTGTGAAGCATAGAGAGGCTGTGGCAGGGACCAGGTGATCAGGACCTGGGAGTTAATTCAAGGACTGATTTGAGCTTGGTGTTGCCAGGCTAGCCAGGCATCCTGCTACACATGGCTAGCCACCCCTGTGAGAATGTTAATAAACTTTTTCTGGTACGATAGTCAACAGTGTAGATCAGATTAAGCACTTACACTTTGCAGGTGGTGAATATACCTGTCCCTTCTTATTAATCTGAAAGTATTACAGGAATACTCCTGCAGACTTTAAATATGCAGATAGTCAAAAACAAACAAACAAAAAACAACACAAGGCATTCACTTTTTCATTTGATTTGGATAATTTAAAGTGTTTACTGCAGTTGTGAAAAGTTAGGGTAAAATGTTTACACTTGTAGATGATGATTTTACCTAAACATTGAGAATCTTGTGGTGAAGCTTAGGGGATCATTTGAGATGATATGCATTCGTTTGAGGAGTTATCTTCAATTACTGATAATCAAGTCTACCATGTTGCTAATCAAATCTCTGTGTAGCTCAGGTATTGTGTCACAATATCCTCTTCCTCACACAAGTTAATTTAGGCCTGGTCTACACTACCTAATTTTTTGGCGGAACTCCAGAGTTCAAACTCCCACTCTCAGCTTTCTTGTGGTGGCAAAATCCCTTCTTTCTGCTGAAAGAATACCATCAGCTCTGCAGAGAAAGAAAAAGGTCTGTGCTGGTAGATGCTAGGAGTGTATAGCTCCTGCTGACAGCTTCTGTAGTGGAGCTGTGCTCCAACAGGAGCCACCAGAAGTTGCTTGGCTGTGAACACACTCTGACAATTTTCCTGCTATGTCTAAAAATGAGGGCTGGGAGATGCCTTGAAATGTGGACAAGCCTTTAGATTGACTAGAGTGAAGTGAGTATAACAATTAAAGCTAACTATTGCAGTTAAGCCATGCTCCTGGTTTAGCAACAAAGTTGAATGAGTTTGTTACTTATTTCTGAGTACCAGTGACTTGTGGCAAAAACACCTGGGTCCAGTCATGAGTGGGGGTGCTGATTAGCACATAGATCCTTTCTATGGAGGTATGTGGAATACACACGCATACTGAGCAGGGTCATTATAGCTTGAAACATGGTTGTCTTTGCTGGGCTCCATCCCAGTGAAATATATGGTAAATTATGAACCTCTTGGCTTTAGACTAACATCATCCATAGTTTGTGTTCTCAATAAATAGATACAAAAGTGCTGCTTAAAAGTGTGTTTATGGAGTACCTGTGCTAAAACTTGCAGCAGTTTCAGGAGACGTAAACTGCATCAATTCTGGATTACCTGAATCTTTGAGAACTTGCAATAATTTTCTTATATTTAAATTATTGCAGATAGGTTTTTTTCCAAGGTCAGTGTTTTCAATTTCTTCCTCACTTCCATGTGCTCAGGGAGAGCAGGGTCTGACAGTAAGGTGGGGTGAGGGGGAGGAGCTGGAGGGAGAAGAACTTGTAGAGGCAGAAGGTAATACATCTGACCCTTCAGATATATTTTACCTGCTGTAGTAGTGGGAAGGGAAGGGAAAAAATTCAAGACAAGCCTCCAATTCTATACCAGGAAAATTAGAAAAGACATATAAAGTGTCCATATGTAGAATCTAATTATTGGCGGGGGTCTTCTTATAGTCAGGGTCATCTTATATTTGAGTAAATACAGTATATTTCTTCCCTCCGTTATAACTAAGTTCTTCTGAACCTGTTAACAAATAAGTAATGCTAGCAGTTATAGTTAACAGATCATTTTTATAAGAGTTTCACATTATTGTAAAATTCCAGCACTCTTCTATGAAAAAATTGTACTGTTCTCTTCTTATTATTAGCACATTAGTGTGGACACTGCCAGATGACTTGTAAACACTTGTTTTGGCATAAATCCCATTTTATATCAGCAAGTTAAAAAGATAGATGTATTCATAAAGGATTCTTGAGATTGGAAGGATATAAACATTTGCTTCTGCATGAAATCTCATTGCTCTACTACAAGCTTTGTATATTCGATATTCAAAGCAGCATTTTTGCACATTGATTAATGTAACTTTAGAGAGATACCATTATTATTTCTTAGCAGCTGCTCTAAGATAATAAGAAAAATCTGATTTATGAGCTGGAGTGATAAATGGCTGTTATACTGGACACTCGTTTGATCAAAAGTTTCATGTACAGAAAAACCAAGTTAGAAAAATTATTTAATTCAAAGAAAACTGAGGCAGCCGTGTTAGTTAAGTCATCAATTTAAATGTGGCTTAGGGAGGTAGCTTTGTTGCCTTCCAAAGCTTCCTATATCCACATATTAGAGCTCTAATTTATGAAAAGGAGAGGAAATTGGCCTTAATTTTACCTTATTTGTCTTACTGATTAATCCAGTGATTCCCAAATGTTGCATACTAGTATGCTATGAGAGTGGTAGAGGTGTGCTGCAGAAAATGGGCTGGATGGAACTCCAGCCGGGCTGGCCCTGTGCAGCTAAATCAGGCCCCACAAAGGTATTTAGCTTTGGCTAGGCTGGTCCCACATGGCTGGATCTAGCCCAGCCTCACACAGAGGGATTGGGTTATGGTTGGGCCAGCCCTGGATGGCTATATTAGAAGGTAGCCCTATGTGGCAGGATTGGGCCCCAGCTGGCCCATATGGAAGGATTGAGCCCATAGACTGGATCCAGCCTGCAGACTGGAGAGTGAAGTGTGCTGCTAATTTTAATCTGCAAAAAGTGTGCCCAGAAGTTTGGAAAGCATTGTCTTAAACACTATACCACTTCTAACGTACAGAAGGCAAGGTAGAGATGCACCTTATAGGCTAACTGAATCATAGTATCTAATGTAGTGAGCTGTGACTCATGAAAGCATGTACACCTCTGATTCAGTTTGTCTATAAAAAGCACCTCTGCTTTGTCTTCTGTCTAACTTCAGGCTAACATAGCTAACTAATCTCTCTCTACTTTTCTTCATGGTTCAGATAAAACTGTTTATAAGGTGAACCAACTTCATTATATGGAATCACAAAGGGTGGGAGTTGCAGCTAGGGTTTTTACTAAGAGGCAGAATCCTACTGAAGGCTCTACCTAACTTAAATATTTCAGGAAATTGCAGGATTTGGTCTTTCATTTTTTTTAGATTTCTGAATGATGGGCATGTTAGAGCTGCTTAAGGTAGGCTATGTTGAGTTGCACAGCCCATTGTGATAAGATTCTAGGTAAACGGTATTCAAAATTACATGAAAACCAAACATCTTGCTCCTGTAAATTAATATTTTGCTATATCAACAAAACTTTTCCTGCAATTAGCAGATGAGGCACACAGAATAGTAAGGTAAACTGCAGTTGTGGTACCATCTTCAATCTCTCCAGCTTGTTTAGTTGTATTTATGATGACACATCCCTTCTCTGTTAAGTCTTTAAAAGATGTATCATCATTTTCATGGGGAAAATGAAGTTATTTAAATTCCTCACCATGTATAGTAATTAAATTCATGTAGGGGGATATCTCACTAAAACAAAATAAATCAGCAATTAAAATGCACAGATGGAAAAGAGATCATTAAGATATATATGTATGAAATAGTTTTTATAAGCTGTAAAAAAGAATTCCAGCTGTTTTAAAAGCAAAGTATAACCAAGTGTAAAATCAGCATGGCTTGTAATTTTTTTCATGGCCCCAGAACATCTGTGCAAACTGCTTTGCTACTTTAAATGATGCTATTTTTGCATTTACCAGAAAAGATAGTTATTCATAATAATTAAAGTGTCTTTATTCAATACATTTATTCCATATATCCAAGAGTCATGCCTTAAATAAATACCTATCGCTAGGCATGAGGGTTGAAAGGTGTGTCCATACTAACATTCCAGTTCTTCTCTAGGATTTACTAGTTCATTCTTGCTCTTGTGTCATCTCCAACAAAAAGGGCTGACAAATGCTGTAATGCATTTGGGAGCACATGCTAGTGGCCCCTGGAGCAAAATCAGAACCATGATGGAGGAACTACTGCAAGGAAATTGCTTACATGAAACAGTTTTTACGATTACTGTTTTTTTCAGTTGTACAACACATCCATGCAATAATATTTTGGACAACAACAGTTAGTAAGCACATTTCTAGCACTTCAGTATAGGACTCCTGAAGTACTTAGCTTGATAGTGCCCAGTACTGTGGGTGGAGTGAGGTTTTTACAGTAATTTCCAAACATGACATGCTGCATTGTGGGATGTTGTTAACAACAATGGCTAAACTGGTACAGCCACAAAGCTTGCTGTGGCTTACTGCTTTTAATGAAAGGTGTAATTGTAGCATTCATCACACGCAACCTAGCTTTAATGTACCTACCTCAAATGGTATGGCTTTCACCAGGGCTACACAGCCTAGGACTCAGAGTTTTACTCGAGCTGGTATAGCCTAAATAGAAGCCTGCACCGCTTTGTCTTCTCTCCTATTGGATACAGTTAGCTTGAGTATACACGGGCAGAAATGATATGTTCAACTGTAGTATGTTCAAATGACACCTGTTACCTGCACTAGGTCAGCTAGACCAGAGTTCCATCTGGGAAATTGAGCACTTGTAGAACATTGCAATGTTGTTTTATGTGGATTCAAGGAGCACGTCCACATGTGCTGGCATGTGTGCTTGCAGCAGCTCAGATAGAAGCAGTGCAAATCTGAGCAGGGATTTTTTGCCTCAGTCCACGTGCCCAGACATGCACTTGGATGTGGTGCAAGTTGTGCCACTCGGGGCAAAATAACCCTGCCTGGCTCCTCCCAGATCTGCGGCCAGGGGGAGCTAGAGCCTAGGGCCAGCACCTGTGCTGGCTCCAGCAGTGTAAAAAGCTGCCAGTCCTGGCCCCATCAATATAAAAAGCTGCCCTGGCAAGTAGCTCAGGGCTACTCACTCTGAGGAGCTTCTGGGGCCCAGCCAATTGGTACCTGGGGACATTACCCCTTGTGCCAGCAGGACTGCTGAAGCAGCCCTGAGAGTTCCCTGCACCTTTTGCCCATTGTGTGCTATGGGGAGTTGGGGTTTGTAGAAGGGGTGTGGGAAGAGGGGTGGGGGGAGGTGGATGGCTGTGGAGGGATGTGGGGGGACATAGGGTGTGTTGGTAGGTGTGGGGGGACTGTGGGGGAGACTGCTCAGGGGGGTGGGTCCCCTGCCCCCCACAGGGGCTACAGCCCCACCAACAGGATTTACATGGTCCCTGCAGAAGCTACCCACCCCTACTTGCTCCATCGGGCCTCTGGATGGCTGCCCTGCCCAGCCCTATCCCCCACCAACTCCTGCAGCCCCCCAATGGCTGTCCCACCTGGCCTCACCCCCTGGTTGCACTCCCAGACCCCCCGATAGCTGCCCCACCCAGCTCCCGCCCCCGTTTGCACCCCCAGATCACCTGATGGCTCCTGGCACTTAAAAAAAAGCCCCACACTCACCATCAGTAGCAGTGGCCATAGGGGTTACTGTGGCCTCTTGTCAGAGCCTCCCCCCATACACAGCACAGGGCAGTGGGGACCAGCCTCGGCTGCCTGGAACCTGCACTGCCACTGCCCCGTTGAATGGATGTAGCCGGGGTCAGCAGGGCACCACTCAGCTCCACATACTGTTGGGCAGTTGGGGCTACCGTGGCTGTCACCAAGGCTTGGCTTCACTCAGTCTGAGTGACCTCAGGTGCCCAACAGCTTGTGGAGCCACACAGTGCCCTGCTATGTCCAGCCTCACCCATGTGATGGGGCAGTGGCAGTGCAGGTGCCAGGCAGCCAGAGCCAGTCCCACTGCCCCCAGCTGCCCCGTGCTGTGTAAGAGAGGTCTGCCATGAGACCCCAATGACCCTGACAGCAGCTGCTACTTCTGGTGAGTGCGAGGCTTTATTTTTTAATTTGCTGGGATGCTGGGGCTGGGACAGTGATTGGGAGGGGCTCAAGGGGCAAGCTTAGGATGGGACCAGACAAGGGCAGCAATCAGCAGGGCTCAGGGGACAAGCGGAGGATGGGACTGGATGGGGCAGTGATTGGGAAAGCTCGGAGGCAGGCAGGTGATGGGGCCGGATGGGGCAGCAATCAGGACGGCTGCAGGAGCCAGCGGAGAATGGGGTTGGGCAGGTCAGTGATCTGGGGGTCTTGAGGAGTGAGTGGGGGATGGGGCCAGCAGAGGTTTCCCCGTGGTCCCCTCCCTCCTCCTTCAGCCCCCCTCCCACACTCCCTACTTACTGGCACAAAGCCCGGGTCCAGCTCCCTGCAGCTGACATGCCTGTTTCAGCATCAGGGTGATGGCCAGACAGGAGCGCTCTGGCTGGCTACCAGAGTGTCTGTGTGGAGGACCAAGCCTCCAGTTTCCTGCCCCGTTTTTTTTGCCCAGGGTATTTTTTGACCCCTGGATATGCAAGGGTCTAATTTTGCCATTGTGCTGCAAATTTTCAGTGCAGGGGAACATAATGTTCCCACACGTCCCTCTTGCAGCATCTCAAAGGTCTGAGATGCTGCAGGAGGCATGTGTGCTCTCATCTGGGCACCCACAAGGAGTTTTGCATGAGATGCAAGCTAGAGTCATTCTCAACAATGACTTCTGGTCTTCCACACTTGTAGGCACGTTTGTTTCCATGTGCAGATATTTCTACATAAGCTCAAATATGTGTGTATGCCTGCAGTTTGATTTGCACTGATAAATAAACTGTAGTGGTGTACTTTTAAGCTCCTTAGATAAATATTTAGTTGCCTAATTTGTAGAAAGAAGCTATTACTTAGTTAGTGTTGTCATAAAATCATAAATGACATAGTCCCACAAAACTTTATCAATCATTTTTATGATCCATATCACCACTAACAGGCAGTTAAATAAATAAAATGAGAAACTCTTCAACAAAGGCATTTTAAAGTTGAGTAAATTTCAGGACTCATTGTTTTTTCTTCCTTAGAGTAACTGATACAACTGGTCTTTCTAGAAAACCAACTGCCATTTCTGTGGCCTTGCACTTGGAAATAACTTTTGCTGAAAAGTAACCTTAAAAATGATAAGAGAATGTAAAAAATCTTGGGACTTTCATACATGTGCTCTGGAGAGGAGGGGATGGGGGATGCTCTGAGAGCCACTCTAATTAAAACTCTTGTGTATCAGCATCCCTGTGCTGAAAAATGGTGGTAGGGGCACTTTAAAGCTTGTCTGATGCACTGTAATTACAGTATGTCAAAGCAGCCTTGCTGCTCATGCATAGGTGCCTGTGGGTTTGAAATTGGACTGGGCAAACTTAGGCTTGGAACTGTTGGAAGAATATGTATCCTGCCTTTCTGTTCAGCCAAAGAGTCAAAAATGGCCCCAGTACAGATTACTTGGCTGGGTTCAAGAGACCTAGGTTCTTTTCTACTCCAACATTAGACAGCTACCCACTTTCACTTTGCCATTTGTGTTTCCCTTTTTTTGAAACAGGTTCATGATATTTCCCTCCAATTAACCACTTTCTGATATCTAGGTATTGTTCATCTGTAATAGCTGTGTAGAATCTCTAATTGGAGTTAAAAAGAGTAATGTGGTTGTCATCCTGGAGGTCCTCCATCTCTGTCCCTCCCCTTCCCAACTGTGAGAAAATGTAGATGAGTGGCAGACAAGGAGCTGTTCTGGTTTTACAGCAATTTGGTAGAGATGTGACCTGACTCCGTGGCTGAATCTCTGAATCTGAATCGAATCAGGAGACCCTTTAATCTCTCTGAATCAAATCAGAACCCTCCAAATCAATTTGGAGAGATTCAGAAAGATTTGGTGCTTTGGACATAGACACAGCTTTAAATGTTTTTTCTACATAACTCAAGGTACCAGGCAGCTCGTGCATACTGAGATGCTGGGGCAGATGGAGCGTCCCATGGGAGTACAGGGGGGATCCCCAGCATGCTTAGCAGCAGACCCAGAAGTAGACCAGAAACACTGGTTGGTGACTGGTGCCTGCTGGGTCTGGGGGGGCACCTGGGATCCCCCTTATGGCTGATCGCCTAGCCGAGAGGGCATGGGGAGGTTCCCCCATGTGCTCAGCGGCAGACTTGAGCTCACTGGGGGATCCCACTGAGCTCACTGGGGGACCCCCCACGCTCCTGTGGGACACTCCATCCGCCCCATCATTGCAGCGTTCATGAGCCACACCTGGTACCTCAAGGTATGTAGAAAAAACATTTAAAACTGTGTCTGTGGCCGAATCACTGATTCTCTGAATCAGCATCGAATCTTCAGATTCAGATTTGGCCTAATTGAATCAAGACAGTGATCCAAATCAGCTAATCAAATTGCTATCCCTGATTCAGGCCAAATCCAAATCAAATGCGGCCTGTTTCACAGTCCCCTAATGTACAGTTCCCTGTTGCACTCATTGACTTGAATGACATGCAGTAGTGTGCTTTCCATCCAGGGGATCCAGCAGAAGATATATTATGTCTGCTCACATCCTGAACTGAACAGGGCAACCAGAGATTTCCCAGACTCTAAGGACAAGCACTACATATTGTCTTAAACTTACACTTACAGAGCCAGATTCAGGGACAATATGAAGAGCTCCTTGATTGCTCTTCCTTTTCCTTTCCTGTACATTGAACCATCTGAAAGGCAATACTTGGGTGACCATGCCAGGGCCCTGATTTGGTTACAGTCTTGGAGGGACTGGTTTTGAATAGCTAGTACCCCTTCCTGTAGTTTCTGCCCTTTCCTTTGACATTTCTGAGTCAAGTTGTGACTTCAAGCTTGTGAAATCTAATGGGATCACAACACAAAGTGGCTTCTGTCTTATTTTTCTGAAAAAAAAATCCCAGTGCCCCAAAGCAATAAAGATACTTTGGTGGAATTAAAAAATTATAGATTTTATAAACTTGCGGTCACTGAATAAGTCAACATGAATATGCCAAGGCCAGCAACAGTGTCTGCTGTTTTACAGAACTATAATCTATGGAATCGATGATTTAATCAAGACAATAGTGAGCAACACTAAGACCTTTACATGCCCTTCCCTGACCTGACTAAGGCCTCTGACTCAATCAGCAGAGACCCTTTACAAAATCCTGATGAGTTTTGGATGCCTACCAAAACTGATTACCATTTTCAGACTTCTTCTCAACAACGTGACAGCAACCATCTTAAGCAATGGGTTGGAAATGGACCTGTATTGGAACTGGAGTCAAGCAAGGATGTGCAATTGTACCAACACTCGTTTCCATCTATATTATAGGTATTCTGCATCTTATTGTTGATGGGCTTCCATCAGGAGTTATAATCCACTATCACATGAATAAGAATTTCTTTAACATCAACCACTTGTATTCCAAATCCAAGATAACTAACACCTCTTTGAGATAACCACTTTTGATCAATGTTGTACATTGGTAACTGAAATCATGTATGCTTATTCAATTACAGAGCTCCGGTCACTTTTGATTGCTTCTGTATATTATAGGAAATGCTTGGCCTCCCTGTTAATTTTACAAAAACCAAGCTACTTCACCAACCCACTGCAAACCAACTATCTGTTCCCCCACATATTACACTTAGAGGGCAATCCTTGGAGAATGTAGAATATTTTCCCTACCCAGGTAGCCACCTTTCCTAAAAAGTAAGCATAAATGACAATATTCACTGCTGAATAAAATCTGCCAGTGCTGCCTTTGCACATATCCAAAATTGTTTTCAATAATCATGACTTCCTGTCTGCCGGGATATTGTCATCCTTACCGAGTTTTATAAGTATAAAACTTATAAGACATATCGGAAACACCTGAAAGCTTTGGAGTGTTACCAACAACAATGTCTTTGGAAAATCTTTGATATCAGTTGGAGAGACAGACAAACCAATACCAGAAGACCAGCATTCTGGCCCAAGAAAACACCACCATCATAGAAACCATGTTAGTATGACATCAGGTCTTTTGGGCAGGAAAATCATAAGGATGCTTGACAACTGGCTACTAAAATAAGTCCTATACTCACAACTCACTGATGGTCACAACTCTAGAGTGGCAATGCACAGAGGGTGCACGGGGGTCAGTGCTGGTACACCCCCTGTCAGGCCACGCACCCTGTTTAGGTGATGGGCAGGGGGGCATGTGGGAGTGCTGGTGTCCCCCCTGTGAGTGCTGCCTGGAGAGCGGGGCCGCCAGCAAAAGTAGTCGCGCTGCTTCTGGAAGTGACTGTGGGACTTAGGGAAGCAGTATGGCCACTTTTTGGTGAGTGCAATCAGCTGCCTGGGGACCCATCCCCCATCAGTGAGATTGGCTGCAGGGATCCACCCCTCCAGTCAATGCATTTGGCTGTCAACCCCCCATCAATTAAATCAGCTGCAAGCCCTCCCATTGCTGATTGGTGTTGGGGGAACACATACCCCCCTGACTCAAGAGGCACCAGTTGGCCATGCTAGAGGTGGACAAAATAAGAGATTCAAGGACACCTTGAAGGCCAATCTGAAGAAATACAATATTAACATCAATGCCTGGAAGCATTTTGAACAAAGTCACCTCACTATGGAGGCAGATAAATAAAAGAGATGAAGTGAAAGATCTGTGACCTATCATCAGGATTTACTCCTTCCTTCTAGAGCTATTAGCTATGTCTGCAGTCAGACATGTGGATCTCAGATCAGCCTTCACATTCATCTGTAGATCCATCAATAAGTTCCCTGTTTACTGGAAGACTATCATCCTCACACCAAGAGGCTGCCTCTGCCACTACTGAATCTATGCAGGCATCACTGACTAATCAAGAAATGGTCAGTAGAGAATAGTCACTTCTTCTCCCTTCCTTACTGTTGGTGCCTGCACTACATTCATTTTTTAGAGCTGGGTGGAAATATGCTGATCAAGTAGCTTTTTAGAAGAAAATGCCAATTTGTGGAAATTAACAGTATAATGGAAGCATGCTAGATATAATCCACCTTTCATTGGGAGAAGTTTCTGATGTTCAGCATGGAATTTTGGTGAACCATTCATTCCTCAGGAGAATTTGAAAAACTTTTTAGAATCTTAACAATATATAATCTTCTTACTATTGTTTATGCTATTACTTTTTAGTAATTAGCTGTTAAATCATATTTGATGCCAAACTTGTTACTACTGGGTGCAGTATGATCACATTCTTGATATGTGTTTCTGTGGTCCTAAGGAACCTGGGTACAGCAATCCAGATATAGGGGAATCAGAGAAACAGTTTGGGCATGAAAGGGTCTCTGATAATCATAAGGCCACTATATCACCTGTAAGAGGAGACTAAAGTCCCATTATGCCAGGAAATATTCCGAGAGATCTACTGGGACAAGGTGGCTTTTAGGGTATGTCAGCCTGGCCCCCTGAGCAAGGTAAAGCAATTCCAGGAAATAACCAGTCTCATCTACTTGTGCCCTCTAACCTTGCAAATTTGATGACTAGATGCTCTGCACAGTTTCAAATGCATGTGTCAAGACAGGTGCCACAGGTATGACTAGGTAGAACTCTTGCTACTTTGCAGCATGAGCAGTCTTACTCAAGAGGCTGGGTGGACCTACTCTTGGGGCACAGACAGAAGAGCAGCTCCCCGTTGCAACTCATAGTGCTTTGCAGGCAGCATTAGGAGTTGGAACAATCTCCTGGACAAAACAGAAGTTCACTAGTGGGTCCAGGAGTTGGGGACTCCAGCTGCTTGCTGTGAGCCTACACCTTGGTCTCCATAGCAATGCCACTCCCCCTCCCTGCCTGTTGCTGTTTTCAGAATGGGAGAGGGGAAAGGGAGCAGAGGGAGCTCATTCTTGAGGTTCCCCAGCCAGTGTTGGAAGGTGGGGTGGGTGGATTGGAGCCCCTCCTCCCCCCCCCACCACCTCAGAGGGACTTGAATCTACCTGCCCCACCCTCTGGCACCAACTGAAACAATCCCAGACCAAACTCCTTCCACTTGCTTTCCCTCTTTCCATTCTGAAAATAGTGACATGCCGAGAGCTCTGCAGACACAAGTTACAAAACATGCTCAGTTTTGGAGTGTGTTCATGTGAACCCTCGTACAATGAGGGTTCAGATTTTTGTCAAATCTGGTCCTTTTAAAGCAGTCTGCAGCCTTGGATTTCTGTTTGGACACAGCTGTAGACCAATTTCTGGGACCAGATTAGATGAAAATTGTCACTTCTATCTGCACCCCCTTGTTACATTTTCAGGAGGACTTGAGTTCTAGTAAGAGCCTGGATTACATCTCATATGAGTAATTTACGTTTAGATGCCTGTAAGTGGCTGACCGACTACATCGTGGGAGGAATTTCAATTGTAGCTGTTAGCAGGGAAGAAGGCATTCAAGTGCTATCTGCAGCCTAAGTTGAGGGGAAGTGCTCTTTTGTTAAATGTTAATGGAGAAGCTCAGGAAAGGAGGCATCAGTGGCACAGGCAAGTCTCAAATGTTAGATGGTTGTACCCGCCAAAACTAGAAGTAGAACTGAATATAATTGTTTAAAGTAAGAAAATATGTTTTCCTGCATTGTTGACAATGTGTCTGTTCTAGGGAAATTATATCTATATCAAGCCTACCCCTATACTTGCATATATTTTGATATGGAATGAATCAAAGGGATCCAAAGTGAACTCATCTTCCTTAGAGAAAAAAATCTACTTTTAACAGGAATTATTAAAATAAGTACACAATTTAAATGATAAAATAAGACATCAAAATAGATAAAAGTAAGAATGAAAAATTCCAATGTTTTTAAATCTAAGGGGTGTCTCCTAAAAGCGATGAAAGGAAATGCAGAGACAACTCTGTGAATCTTGTGAAGATGAACTGCTTGGGATCTCATGGAAGGTAGACTGCTTTATTTAATGTAGATATGATGCTGATACCATAGAAAATACCATAGGTTGTTTGTCCAATTTTAGATCGCTTCCTAAATAATTACAGCTATTCTGTGTAGGTCAAGAAAGCTGAATGCCACCCTGGAGAACTTGATTCTATTCCTGCCTCTGCCATAGAGTTGTACATGATGTTAAGCAAGTCATATACCAGAATTTTCAGAGTCAGCTGCTATTTGTGTTTTACTCTCTGTTTCTCTCTGGTAACCAGAACAAAACACACAGTAGTGAGATTTACAAATGTGCTGGTTGCTCACAGATGCTTTCAAATTCTGTAAAATTCTAAGTACTCTGAAAACTGGGTACTATCAAGTTGGGCACCAAAAACTACTAGATACTTGACAGTTTTGGCCTTGATCTCACTGTGTTTTTTTTCCTAAGTGTAGTATAATATTGTAATTAGTTCAGGGTTTGGTAAATAAGGTTTGGGGCTACACAAATGTGGCAGTTAAAGAAATTTTAAAATATGGTAAACTACTCAGTCACAGAATGATTCAGAATTCATATGGAAAAAAATAACAATACACATTAAGATTGCATAGATAAACTTAATTCTGACATTTCCTAACCTTTGCAACTTTAACATGCATAGAAAATAGTTATTTTTAAAAGAACATTAGCATTTAAGCTACACTTATGTTTTCTAGAAAATACATTTGAGCTACATTTATGTTTCAGATACATTAGCTAGGATTGTACATCTTTAATTACTTTTGTATAGTTTATTTCACTTATGGAAGTTGAGCCTAATGTGTCTGTTATCATAGTATAGAAGATAAACACTTATGTGCTAAAAAGGATTTTGATCTCTGAAGAGAGACTGCATTCTGTCTATTTTTACTTATGTAAGTAGTCTATGAGACAGACTCTGAACTCCTGAACTTTGGAACCACTTCTGCAAATACTAAGATAGAAAGTGAAAAAAAACCAACCATAAACATAATCTTTATTTGAAAAAATATAAAGAAGAAGAATAAGTAGTATATAGATTCTGGTCCACCAGTTTTTCTGTATACAATGTACAATAGATGTGCAAGAAGCATCCTGTAAAGAGTTTAAGACATTACATTAAAACACTGCATTTTACTGTTAGCTCTATTTTGAGGGTTTTTTTCCTTTCCCTTTAATTCAAAGACAAAATTATTTTGTATTTTATTCAGCATACTATAGCTTCCATACTATTATTGTTACCAGGCTATTTAATAACAGGAATATGTAGCATAGGATAAATGAGCAATTTAAATTCACACACTAACATTCAAATAATGGAAATAAAGGATTACTCATGCTGTAAAAATAATTAATTGATTTAAAGAAAAAATAGCAAACTAAAACATTGTTGCCATCTGTAATCATATTTCAAATCACCCTTTAACATCTGTTGTAAACCTGATTGGTAGATATTGGGCATTGTTTATAGTCCTGTAATTTTTCTTGTTTTGACTGATTTTTTTTTTCAGATAAATTTTATCTTTTGTTAAAACTAAGTAATGTTCATTCTCCCTCCGTTTCTCTGGATATTAACATTTCTTGAAAAAAATCATCTTCGCTTTCTGAATATGCACTTTACTGTTATATCTAATCTTCCTAAAACTGAAGGGTTTTCCAAATGCCTATGCTAACAGATGCCATTCTGCTATAGAAACTTTCCAGATGGTTTTGGTTACATATTCTTGAGGCCTAAAAAGCCAGAGGCTTGTAACTCACCAAGTTAACAAAAGTCATTTTGTGGCAGCCTCGCAGGGAATATTAAGCGATTTCTTATGAACTCTGTTAAGGCAGCAGCACAGAGTGGTGTGCAAGCATTTGCATGTATTTGAAGATGCCAAAATGGAGTTGCTCTGGCTTCATCAGAAACAGTATGTAGTAGAAGGCCATAGGCAGTGTTATGGTTGGTTTTGCCCTTTTGAGGATTTTTTTTCCATGCTGGTAATCTAACCCACTTGTATCAAATTAATAGCTAGATCTGGAAGGTAAAACAAATTTCCTGCATCAGAAATTGTAGTGTGTTAGAAGAGCCATATCCATTAATCATAATCAACCTCTGAACACTGCTTACTGTTTATCTGTGATGCCATTAAGTTCTACTAGTTGTATTGAATATTCTGAAAGAAGAATTTGGAAGGAAACCTGCAGTGATTTTTTTTTTAATTATTATGATTATGGTTCAGAATTGTAATTTTGTCTGAAAAACAGTTGAATCAGCTTCCTCCGTGGGTGCTTTATTTTTAGCAACATGGTCATCTCCTTGTGAGAGGGTGAGAACACTGGTCAGTTGGAGTGGAATGGAATGGAATTCCATACTGATTTCAACAAGAAAAAACAAGTCAAAACCAAGTAAATGGTAAACGTTAAAAGGTAACTATTAATGTTAAACCAGAGGTGCTTAACCCCTGGCCTAAAGGCCAGATCAGGCCATGGAACCATGTCATCTGGCCCCTGTAAGGCTCCCCATGGGTCCAGAAATGTGGCAATTGGGCAGCAGCAGCACTGCTGAATTTCCAGGTCCATGGGAAGACCCAGACCCTGCATGCTGGACATGGTACCAGACCATGGCATGCAGGGCTGGATGAGGGCAGCATCAGGCCCAGCGCCCCAATTACAATATGTTGAGGATGAGAGGAAGCAAAGCCTCTACACAAGAACCCAATTCCAGCACAAAGGGGATGGGGCGGGGGAAGTGCCAGAGCCCCAGCACCCAATACTGGCACATAGAGGATAGAAGGGGCAGCACAGTGCACCCATTGTCCATTACCAGTACTTGGGCCAGAGAGAAGGTGGTGCGAGGCCTAGAGCCAACTCTGGCTTGTGGACTGACTTCCTGCTACCTATCTGGCCCATGGGCCCAAAAGGTTGAGTACCACTGTGTTAAACTATTACATGTAACTGTTAATGCCTGTTAAAATGTTGTTTTAAAATTGCTTTAACAAAGGAATCAATGATTTGTTCATAAATATACATTGTACCTTTGCCTGAGAAAATGCTCATCGGATGTATTTCCCTCATTCCTGCAGACAGTGGCTCTGATTCTCTATTCCCCTGTACTACTTTTACACAATATCACATTACTGGTACTTAAACATAACCATAGTTATTACTTGAAAGTATAGAAGATTCTAGAGTAAAAGTTATCTGAAGGAGGCAAAGGAAGTATTGATATCTCATTAGAAATATTTTTAAACTTTTGTTAAATGCTTTGTATGCGATGATCAGGTATGAGTTCTAATTTGAATATTTTTAAATCAATGAATGATCAAGAGCCCATCTCTACAAATGCAAACATCCCAAGCCTAAAAGAATAAAAATGTTCTTTTCTGCTTCTGAGCTAAAGGAATAAGAAAAGCAGTATAAATTCTCAAACACATAAGTGGTAGGTTCGTCAGTTAGAAATAGGTATAGAAGTGGCATAATTTCCATGCTTCATAATTTAGACAAGTGAGAAAACTTTAAGTGCTCACTTGTGAGGGATTGTATGTCTCCTTTGATTGTTAATGAGTTATTAAGCAGTCTTAGGTCATCAGTGTGACTATAATTCTGGTTGGTAGTGATTGAAAACCATTAACGTATAACAGCTTCTTAATAGCTACCAAATATGGAAATACATAAATCAAAAGTAGCAGAGGTTATTATTTTTCCTTTACAAATTAACTACATGCAACATTAGTGGTTGCTATATTTGTATTTACGAATATAAGGTGAGATTCCTCCCCCCATCATCACAGGAGGGGAAAGCATCTCATCTTATATTCCTATACAAAGCTGGGGGGTACATGGCTCCTGCAGCTCTGACTCTGGCCTTGAGCCCAGGTTGGAGTCAGACCCATAGCAACTCCCCATACTGGGGGGCCTGCTTGTCTTCTGTAACTTCTGTCTCCCTATGCACCCCTCCCCCTCCCTCCCCCCTCTTACTGTCAGGGACAGCCCAGTTCCTGCTTAAACTGGTCTGAACTTCTATATACTCTGGGATGGAGCAGTTGGGGAAGCATCTGACAATAAGGGGGGCATAGGGGAAGAAGCAGAGACTGGAGATTTGGGGTGGGGTGGAGGAGGACAGTGACTGGGAAGTTGGGGGGAAGGCAGAAACTGGGAAGCAAGGAAGAAGAGGAAAAGACTGGCAGGAGTGGAGGGAGGGGGCAGATACTAGGGGGAGCTAGGAAGCTGTAGGGGGAAGAAGTGGGCAGGGCAAGAGGGCTATTCCCTCCTCCCCGCCCAGCTATTACTTTCCCTGCTGTAGCAGTGTGTGTTTGAGGACGGGGAGGGAGGTTCAAGTCAAGCCTCCAATACTTAGATTCTATACCTGGAAAATTATAACATTTATAAATTTTCTGTATATAGAAGCTATTTATTAGGGGGTTGTCTTATATTCAGGTCATCTTATATTTGAGTAAATACATAACTATCTTAGCTTTGGAACTTTAGAAGCATGTGTTACTGGAAGATAAAGGACACAGAACTTTCATAGTCTTGGTATTTTAAGAAATTATTGCTATGCTAAGTATTGCCATTCCCAAGCATACATAATCCTTTAATGTAAATCTTTCAAAAGAAACTACTGCTGGTAGTGTTTATTAGAAAAAAATGTATTTGGCAATTGAATTGACTGCAGAGAGAGAGAATAGACCAAAAATAATTTCCAAGATTTGAAATAAGACAGCTGATTACTATTTGTGTAAGCTCATAGTTTTATTCACATTAGAACTGAAAAATAGGGTTTATTTCAGGAGTTATTTTAGTTTCTAGGACTGTTGTCCTTTTAATTTATCATGAAATTGTACACAACTCTTCTTGGATAAGTTGTATGGATGTACTATGACTTCTATACATGTGAGCTGTCCTTTACCGTTTATAAGAAAAAGGAAACATCATCACAGTTCTTATGTAGGTTTTGCTGGATGGACGTAGGCCATCCTGTTTTGAATCAGATAAAGTACCATTTTTTCTCACTTCCATAAATTGGCCCTCCTATAAGTGTGATTTAGTGTAAACATCAGCTTTGCTCAGTTACTTTGGGATATTGCAGTTCTCCATGTCTGTGGTGATCACCCCCCAGGCTCCATTTCTTTCTACAAGAAAAAAAACATATTGTCTTTTAACATGCTGAAGTTCTCATAAGGCATTTGTCTTGGTGTTACGTGATATTCTGATTAATAAAATAGTACAATGTGATTACTAGAGGACATGGTCTTGCTTCCCCTGTTACTTGTCCTTCCACCTGATATTTGCAACTCCTGCTTTCCGCCCCTTCCCTGCTACTTGTTCCCACCAGTGCCTGTCCCCTCCTGCTGCTGCTTACCCTACACAGTAGCTCTGGCTTTGGCCCAGGTCATGGAGCATATGGTAGCTCTAGCCCTGGTCAGGCAGAAGCTGCAGTAGCAATAGCTCCAGCTCTGGCCCTCAGTCAGGGTTGGGCCAGAGATACAATAACTCCCCTACCAGTTCACAGTGTACCTCATTCTTACCATGGATCACACACTGTGCAGTCTCACCTGCAAGTTCCCCCACCCCTAGCACAATGCCCACCATGGGCCCCTACAGGTGCATTGCACTCTCTTTTCTATGCTCCCCCCAGACTACACACCATACCATCTCTCCCGTGCTTCCCCCCACCATGCACACCCTCCCCCACTGCACAAGTCTTAATGTGCCACGCAGCTCTGGCTCCAACCCCATCTCTGGCTCTGGTGCTTGAATCCAAGAGGAGGCTTCCTTCCTCTGTCCCCCCATGTTGAACTGGGAAAAAAAATGCATCTTGGATTTGAGTAAATCTGGTAGTTTTTTTTTGCCACAGTATTGCACTAATCCCTAACAATCCCCAACATACCTATGGGTTCAGTGGCAACAATTTGACTTGCACCACGGTTGAAAGGGACCTAGGGGTAGTGATCAACCATTGCATGAACATGAGCCGGCAGTGCAATGGTGTAGCCAACAAGGCAAACAACATGCTGACATGCATTAACTGTTACATCTCATGCAAAACTAAAGAAGTGATACTTCCACTGCACTCTGCACTGGTGAGACAACAGGTGGAGTACTGCATCCAGTTCTGGTCACCATACCTCACCAAGGATGTGAAAATCTTGAGAGGGCGCAGAGAAGAGCTACCCATATAAGTGACTTGCGAGATGACCCACACAAGGAGAGGCTGAGGGACTCGGACCTGTTCAGCCTACAGAAGGGAAGGCTGAAAGGAGACTTGGTAGCAGCTTGCCACTACATCAGGGGAATATATCAAGAACTCAGTGAACAGCTGTTCACCAGGGCACCCTGGGGGAAGACCAGGAGCAATGGATACAAACTTCTGGAAGGCCACTTTAGGCTCAATTCCAGGAAAAACTCCTTCACAGTCAGGGTGTCCAGACTGTGGAATAAGCTCCCTCCAGTCACCTACCCTGGAAATCTTCAAAAGGAGACTGGACAGTCACCTTGTGGGGGTCACTTGACCCCAGTTTCTTTTCCTGCCTACTGCAGTAGGACTGGACCCGATGATCTACAAGGTTCCTTCCATCCCCTAACAATCTATGAATCTATAATGATATAATTGGATCCTTGAACCAAGACAGAAGTGTTAGGAGTTCCAGGTTCTGTAGTGAGGTGGTATAGACATGACCTAAAGCTTTGTTTTTTCTCAGAGAGAAAATAATAAGAACAACTGAATGGAGGCTGAAGCTCTCACCTTGCTATCTGAACATTTTTTATGAGACATAAATGCAGTAAATGTTACAGTCTTGCTGAAAGAAGCAAGCTGCTGATAGGATTTCTTTTAAACATGTTATTAAAAATGAATCCGAAGGTCCTACTCAGCATTGAAAGTAAACTTATTTAGAGTAATAGGAAAATAGGGTTGAAAGAGACTTCCAAAAGTTATCTTGGGCACAGACTAGGTTACATTTTTCACATGATCAGCCCCCTGAAAGTGCTTTATAACCATACTGTGATACGTGCATGGCTGCAGAGCACTTTTAAAGTGTCTGACTGCAGAAAAAAATTACTGTCCTTAAGTGAGGTAGCAGGTGAAGGTGCTCAGCTTTAGAGTGCCTTAGGGAACTTGTGTTTCCTAAGGTTGATTTGTTGCATGATTGGGGCTGGGCTGATGCAACCCAACCCCACCCCTGGGGCTGTCAGTAGGAAGGGGAGGAGGAGGGGGAAGACAGCAGGAGCAAGCTGCTGGCTAGGGTTTGCCTGGCCTAAGCTGGAGGTAGGGGGGGAGGGGGAGATGGATTGGAGCCATCTGTTGGGTTGGGATGCAGGGCACTCTAAGTCATGGTGCTTTATGTAAAGCGCCATGAGTTAAAACGGGGGCTTGAACATCTGTCAGCATCCCTAATCCAACCCTTGCTCGAAGCAAGACTATCCTTTTTAAGCCAGGGTTTTAGGAATGGCAGGTCAAACACAGCTTGGTCCAAAGATGGGACACTACTTTTGACCTAGCTATTACCATTGCTTCCTCTGCAACCTGATGACCCTGACATTTCAAATTTATAGCCCAGATAAAATCACTTGGTGGGCTGGATTTGGCCCACAAGCTACACATTGCTGATTCCTGGTTTAAACCATCTCATTCAAAATGAAGGGGTCCATTTGCAACTTCCCCATCAAAAAAGATTATATGTAAAATTTGAGTGGTGGGGAGCACTATTATGAACAACTGTAATTGACTGCAGTTTGCAGGTTTTGTATACAATTACCTCATCTTACTAAATCTCATTGTTACTATTTTCCTGTCTCTCCCTCCTTCTCTTTTATTATGCATTACACCCATTTTTTGTGTATTAAATTAGATCTCATTCAGAAGAAATGAGGCTTAACTCTTGATGGCAACTTTTGTACCCAACTGCAGCACAAAAACCAATAACCCTCAAATAGTGAAACGTTTGGGAAGATGAATGTGGATAATCTGTCTGGTATTATATTAAATATATCTCAAATAGTTTTGGGGGACCTGACCAGAAACTACTGGGAATTGTATCAGAGAAGCCTGTACCTCTTTCTTGTATAACACTAATTTGGATGTCGTAAAGAAACAAACCTATCAGTGTGGCCAGAAGGGTCATCCTTACAGCATTCTGGATGTTATTAAAAAGATAAAGTGCTAATCTATAGAAATAGCCCTAACTTTGTAGTCTTTCTATAGTACATTCTAGTGCTTTGTCCTCTC
The DNA here is from genome assembly GCF_001723895.1 of Crocodylus porosus. Taxonomy (NCBI): domain Eukaryota; kingdom Metazoa; phylum Chordata; order Crocodylia; family Crocodylidae; genus Crocodylus; species Crocodylus porosus. The sequence goes on along the minus strand of NW_017728950.1, from coordinate 9,858,953 downwards.
TCTATAGTACATTCTAGTGCTAGTGTATTGTAATTCTTCTATAGTGAGAAGAAAATTCAAATAAACTAAAAATTTTTTGAACCTCTGGGGGGGGCGTGGAGACAGAGCTTGGGCCTATGGAATTTGAATTGTGGTTCATTTCGATGAGCCAGTTTACTCATCCAAAATCCAATACCTTCTTTTAATTTTTTGCAATGAATTCTAGTTGCTCTTTAATATTTCTCATTGTCTTTTGTTATAAATATAACTGTTGTCTGTATCCCACTGTACTTCTCCCTTTGTATTAATTTCCTTAATTCCACAGTGCATATATTCATATTTATTATATTGCTTTCCTTTGGCAATAGTTGGCATAAAGGTTAATGTAATCTAATGTTATGTGAGATAAAGGGCATATAGAGTTTTGTGCTTTAATGAGTTAATGACTAATAACATTCTTAGGTACACTCTCTTTCTGTGTTTGCAAATTAACTGTGAGCAATTATCACTGAGGAACCAATGAATATTCAGGGGTTTGGGTTTTTTCTTATTTTGGGGGGGAAGGGGAGATTAATGAGTTTAAAAACCTGAAATAAGGAGCACCATGAAGCTAACAACACTTCATGTATTATATAAGTTTATTACTCTACACTAGAAAAAATATTGTTACCCTGTAGATTTAAAGATGCCTGAGGCAACATCAAATAGGTTTTAAGCTACTGTACTGTGCCTGAGAGATTTACTCTTTCTACTAGTCAGCACGAGCCAATTCACAAATCTAACAGTGAAACAATTCCCAATATCCTGTTAAGGATATTTTAATATATTAGAAAGATGAATAGCTGTTGTCCAATGTAATATTTTCAGTCCCCTTGAAATATGTAATTCAAGTAATTTTGGATTTTTTTTATTTTGTGTGTAAGATGAATGCTCAGTAATGTTTTAAGACTACATCTATGTTAATTAATGCTGTGTTTTCATCCCATCCAATAACAAAAACATAACTATGCAAGTGGAAAAGTATAATGGTGATATACTTAGGATTTCTTCTAAGAAAAGCAAATTATAACAGACATCCTGCCATGCTTATGTTATTTTAATTGGATGTTTAGCTCTGAGGATGTTCATCATTTATCATAAAACTTTATTGTTAATAAAATCAGTTGGAAAGACACTCTACTTAACCTCCCTGAGTACACTATAAGGACTGAGATCTTAATTCGAACATCTATTTTTTTCTCTTTCTCTGACAATGAAAGAAAAGCAGGCTAGCTTGATAAGGAGATCATGCTGTTCAATGCTTCAGCTAAGTAATGGTGGAGTGCAGTGTGAATGTAAGAAAATTAAATCTAAGATTAAATCTAGCCTATTGTGTAGACCACCAGTTAACACTGAACAAACTGTATACCATGGGGGTAGATAAGTATAAAAAGAAATCTTGCTAAGCTGATTTTTTTCCTTTGCCTCATATAGAACTTCTGTGACTGTTCTGATTCCTCTAGGGAAAGTTAATTTTGTATTGTTAAAAGGTTTCTATGCCAACTGAAAGAGTTAATTTCTTATGCCATGTGCACCACGTATAAACGACTCCCATGATCTGTTAGGCTAGGGACAGACATTACATATAAACCAGTTTAAGTGATCAAAACCTGGTTTAAACCTGTAACAGAACAGATGTTCAGTGCACATAACTAGTGTTAAAGTGGCTGAAACCATTTTGAGATAAACCTGGTTAAAAGTAGTATCAGACTTAACTGATTTGGATCAAACTGGTTTATTGTCCCAGACCCCTTGCTGGTTTAAGTGAAATCAGACTACCTCAGAATGCTCTCTGGGTTGGGTGGGGCTCTCTGCTCCACAGCAGGGCTGGCCTCTCCCCTCTGCTCCTTGGCTGCAGCTCCAGAAGAGACTGCAGGCATCTGCCTGGCTTCTGTTCTCCCCCCTCCCTTCTAAGCAGGGATCCCCATCCCCTCTGGTTTACACAGACCTCTCATCATTAGCTAGCAGACCACATGCTGGCTACAGACTGTGCTGTGGCAGTCAGGACAAAGGCAGAATGAACAGGTAGCTTGTAATGTTCCTCTGCTGTTTTCTTAATGGGGTGATAAGCACTGTGCTATCAATTCCCTGCTGGGCTGGTTAGAAGGGGTGGGGGAACCACTCCCTAATCAGATCACCGTCAGGGCCTGGCCATGCCCCCCTGAGCTCAGCGCTATGGAAGGAAAGGGAGGACTGCTTTAACTCCCCCCCGGCTTCTAACCTGAGCCACTGTAGGTGTATGCCTGCATTTTTCAGTCCAGAGGGGATGTATTTATGGTTACAAACTGGTTTAACCTAGCCAAGTTAGACTAACTTGCAAAGATTGAATTCAGCTCAGGCTTTTTGAATGTCTGTCCCTAGCCTTAAAGATTAACCTGCCTAGAAGGCTGGAATATTTAATTGGCAGAGCCTATAATAGAAGTAAAGAACATGTGCTCCTCTGTGGTTTTCAGCTCTTCCATTTTTGTGATAGTTGAACAAGATTTTAAACTATATATTCTGAGATTTGTTTAATCTGAGGATGCATCAAGTTAAAAATACAACATAGTTCTTATTTAAATTGTTACATGGTCAATGGATACTAAGAATCTTGTTTTGGAGTGCTAATAAATCAACACTTTTATGGCAGAAGTTAGTTTTAAAGTATTCAAACCCTTCTTTACTTAACTACATTTGTTTTTCCTCTTTCTCTGGAAAGACTCACAAGGGTTAAATCTGGTGGGCTTGATCTTCATTTGTACTAGGTCACACTGAGAACCATGAAATGGCCTAGTATTGAATTACTTGCCCGTAAGGAAGTTTCCCTTTAACACTCATCAATTATAATTGCTCCTTCCCTGAAGCAAGGGAGGTTTATGTCCCTCTTAATGTCTTTTTTGGATGTCCTTGTTATCTGTATAAATGCTCAATTTTTTTTAGAATCCTACTAAGCTCTTAGCCTCAATAATATTTAGTAGTTCTGAGTTCAGTAGGTTAATAACACGTACACGCTACCAGCTCAGGCACATACACATCCAGACCAGCCTAGGCACATGCATATCTATCACCAATTCAAGCACATACACTATACACCCCAAAAGTTAGACACGGATAACTAATTCATATATCATGCACACAATGACATACACACACTCACTCACCAGTTCACACACATACAACCCACCTACTCATACACACAGGTAAGTTCCTAACTTGAATGGTATGGTGTATATGTGTGTGCTCGGGGTACCTGTGATACTTGCGGGAAGGTTCAGGTAAGAGAGAGAGAGTTAAAGTGTAGAGAGTGAAAGTTGCCAGAACCAGGATTAGAACCAGTGGACTACAGAGAGCTGGCTGAGGAACTGAGGCTTGGGTTTACTTAAGGTAGACTGGGGCTGGAAACCGAGGCAAACAGCTGAGATATTGGGGAGGGAGGGGGACAGATAAGTGGTGGCAAGGAGGAGACAGCCAGGAAAGAAACTGAGGCAGAAACCTTGTTGCTCAGGGGAAAAGGAAAAGGCAGAGGGGATAAGACAGTGGCAAAGAAACAGGGGGGTTGGAGGCAGAGAAGAGCTCAGGGCAGGTGTTGGAGATGGCAGTGAGCCAGAAGCCGGAGAGGGAGAAATGAGAGAGAAGTTAGAGGGGCAAGGAGCAGAGATTGGAGCAGGGCCAAACCATAGTAAAGCAAATCCCAACTTAGGGATCCAAATAACAGTTTTATTAAACAGACAACACACTAAACAGCCCCATGAAGTTATTGGTTCACACACGCATGCACATACACACTCACAATGGCAGCAGGAGAAAGAGACTCAGTGGAAGGGCTGGAGTCCAGGTAGGGAAGAGAAGCAGAGTCCAAGTCCTTGGTTGAAGA
>NW_017728950.1:9808925-9854982 GCF_001723895.1 Crocodylus porosus | reverse complement strand
CATGCAGGGATGTGCAGTTTCGGGTGTCTGTAATGGTGGGGTACAATGGTAGAGTTGCTGGTTCTGCAGGGTCTTTTGTCTTTCAAATGCTGGGTTCTGTTTCTGGGTGAAGTCTGTGGTTCCTGGATGAATCAATGCAAGGTGATGGCCTGGTTGTTACAGGCCATTCAGTAGAGGCCTGCTACCATTGTATTTTGATCATTCCCTATCACTCTCATTCATCCGGGAACCAATTTACATGGGAGGGGTACATGAATCATACAGTTGCAACACAGGGGATGCCCAGGCAGACAACACAAGATGGAGTCTTGAATACAAAATGGAAACTTGACATGACTTACGCTAACTTACATATTTAGGCCTAAAACAGTAATCACACAATATAAAAGCAGTACAAACATAATAATTATCACTTATAAAATAGTATCGATGTCAAAATAGCAGTGAACTTATTTACAAAGAGGGGAGAGAAAAATAAAACTTACTTCCTAAAATAAAATGTTAAAGGTTATCCTACATCTTAGCTTACTTATACTTATCTATAGGGAATAGGGAGGGAGAGAAAAAGTCAGAAATGGTTGGGGGGTGGGGGGATGCATTTTAAAATAAATAAATAAAAGAAAAACTGGGGGTTTTGCTACAGAATCGATTCAGCCTTTGGCTTTTGACAGGTCTACCCGCACTCCCCCCTGCACTGCAGCAGATCCTGCTGCAGTGCAGGGGGGAGTGCAGGTAGACCTCGGTCGGGTCCCTGCTGGTGGTACAGGGAGGAGGAATTAAACCCCTCTCTGGTCAGTTCAGTCTGAGTTGGCTGCGCCCTGCCAGCACAGCTTCCCTGAAGCTGAGGGCCGGCTCTAGTGTCCCCTGCACCTGGCCTGAGCAACTGCAGACATGTGCCCACATTGTCCCAGTCCAGAGAGCATGTTTTTCCTGTTAGAAACCAGTTCAACCTAGGCAAGTTAGACTAACCTGCAAAGGTTGAATCAGTTCAGGCTCTGGCTTTTTGAATGTCTGTCCCTAGCCAAGATTTCTGTATTACCAAAAGTATGGCAAGGAGGGCAGATCCACAAACTTTTGTGCAGTAACCTGGTAGCTAGGACGCTTGCTCAAGTGGGAGATCGTGTTTATTTTATCTAGTTCAGAAATGTAATACAAAATGCATTAACATCATAGGAGCTGGGAACAGAAATCAGGGCTCCTTCCCTTCTGAAGGATGTCCTGATATACTTGGTTACAGAGTCATGTTTTCTTTAGCTTGCTGTCCTTCTACCTCCATGGGAGGTGAGGTGTGGGTTCAGACATCCACTATGGGTCTACAAGCCAGACTGTACAGTTCCTGAGCATGTGTTCTAGTGAGCAAAATGTGGGTGAGTTGTTGTCCTCCTCTGTCACTCATATAAGCATCTCTTCAGAAGCAGGAATGGATCCTCTGATGGCAGAGGTGCATAATGTGTAACCCCAGTTCAGGTACAATGCATGATGGTTCCCATTGTCTGCCTGTAAGCAACTCCCTCCATGCTTTTGAGTTGCACAAGGGTGACTATTACAGAATGGGAGATCCATGTGCTTCCACAGACTGGAATAGGATCAGCCTCTGGAGGTGCCCTAGGCTTGGAAATCAATGCTAGAACACAGATTCTTTATCTTTTAGTTAATTATGCCCGTTATATTGAATTTTCTCTTGATAGTTAAATTGTTCTATTATGGGTTTCTTTTAAGGAGTGGAACAGCTGTTTTTTCAAAGCGTATTTTGTGGTGGTAAGCTAGAAGCTTTTTAACTTGCAAAAAAAAAATCACAGCTGTTGAACAGTAAAGAAAGCAAAACTGTATGCATCTGTGTGCCTCTAGAGAAATCAAAATGTAGATGTTTAATAATGGTTATGGGTTTTATTCAAATATTGGAGTTGGAGTGTTTTTGCAGCCAGTTCCATTTCTCAAAAAATCGTTTCTATTTCAGTATTTATTAGTGATTTTCCCAATTAAATAATTGCTGATTGAAAGCACTTTATGTTTCTTTTTATTTCTATTTTTGTATATACCTAAGGAAAAAACCACCCACAGAATAATCAGAATATTGGCAAGGACAAAGTACCAATTTATTTGATATATTTATTCTTACCTAACTGTCAGTAGGTAGAATAGATGCGATCAAACTCCCTGTTTGGAGACTTATCAGACTTGCATGTTTTCAGTCTCATTTTATTGGACCTAGCGTTCTTGGAGCTTCCAGAACAGGAGCAGAGATCGTTGCTTAGAATCCTAGGCACTCTTGGGATATAAAGATCCTCTATCTAGCATTCCTCCTAATGGCTGAAACCCTTCTTGTTCCCAATGACCTAACTTTGATTCTCAGACTCTCCTGCACCTTAAACATGTGCTTTCCCAGATTTTCAGCCATGCAGGTATTCTTGCTAAGTTTATGTCTTCATGATATGTGATACCTGTAAACAGATGCATGTTGTGCACACAACTTGTGAAAGCACCACTAAACTTTACCTAATGCTACCAGTAATTCATAGATCTATAGGAAAATAATAAACCCTACATGTATTTTCTTGCCTTTGTTTCCTTACCAGAGTCATTATTTGGGACAGAGTCAGGTCTTCTGGGGTCATGCAGGATCATGCAGTTCATGTTCTATTTTGTGTTATCCAGGCCTTTCAGTTTTGGCTTCTTTTCTTGGACATTGTCATCTCTGACACTCTCTCCCCCTACTTTGAAAGTATGCCCATTTCATCTTTTCTTCTACTTTTTGTTTCTATGAGGCTTCTCCTGTTCTCCTTCTGTGAGTAAAACCCTGCTTCATTACCTCTTTCCCTTTGTCTTGCTTGGGGAATTTCCACTCTGTCCTTTACCACCACCTTTTAAAGAATCTGTGGGTGAGATTACACATTAGATTTAGCAGGTGCTAAATCTAAGGAAAGTTAGTCTGTGTTAAGTTTAACAAGTGCTCAGGATCTGTTACATGTTTGGGGTTAATACCCTCTCTACTGTGCACTGCTCAGATGTGCTGTTAGAGGTGTAGCTAGGGGCTGCAAGTTTGCGCCATGTCTGACCTGCTCACTGGTTCTGTAGTTACGGTATAGGTCAGGGAGTGGGGGGAAAGGGCTCACTTTGCTGCTTGGATTGCCCCCTCTGAATCCCAAATTGCCCTGTTGCCCCCAATGGCTCCAGGATCCTCCCGCTACCCCCCCAATTGGCTCTTCCACTCCCAGATTGCTCCCCCACACCCATATTGCAACCCTGCCACCCCAGTAAGCCTGAGAGCAGCAGTGGCAGTGGTAGCAGAGGAGAAGAGGAGACAGGAATCTCCCTCCCTGCATGATCCCAAGCTTCTTGCAGCCTGTGCCATCTCTGTATTCAGCCCCTACTGGGCCCTGAAGTTGCCCAGCAGGTCCTTTCTCTGCTCCCCCCCTCCCCTCCCCCCGCACCTTCCTTCAGGTGTGTGGCCCAGCAGGGGCTGGATCTGGGCATGTAGGATTGGCATAGTTTGCAGAGACCCAAGAAGCAGGCACAAAGGAGGAAACCCCCTCCAGTGACTCCACTGATTTTGGGCTGTTCAGGGTAGCAGGGCAATAATCTGGGGCTGGAGAGGCTGATGGGGGTCAGAGGGGCAAATGGGCTGGCAGAGGACCAATATGGAGGTGGAGGGGGGTGACTTGGATGTCAGGAGACAATTCGGGGGGCAGAGAGAGCAGCTGATCCAGGGTATTCACCCACTCCCCTCTCTTCTTCTTCTTCCTCTTCCCCTCTCCAATCCTGTCTCCTTCTCCCTTCTCCTCAGCCTCCTGCCCCCCTTAACCCCTGTTTCCTCTGTCCCCACTCCCCCATCCACACCCACCTGTTGGCTGGCTGTTCCCAGCTGGATGACAGCTAGTTCAGCTAGAAGCAGTGCATCCTGAGATGCTGGAGGACTGCAAATTGGTGATTTTTGTCTCAGGTGAAAACCTAAAAATTAAGTTAATTTGAGCTACATAGCCCAGCTCAAGGATAATCGTCACCTGAAGTGGCGTAACAAATACAGGGCATTTAGCACTTGTTAATCAGCCTTAATGTGTGATCATCTTTTAAGTTTTAAGTGCTTTTAATGTAGTCTAACTGTAATGTGAACTCTCATCCTATATCAAATTGGTCTCCTACTTAGGCAGTTTCTTAGTTTACACATTGTTCAATCAAAGCATAGACACTGCAGTTAATACACTTGATTGTACCCTGACCTGTGGACAGGCCAAAGGTTTTCTCAGCAAAGATGAATTCACATTGAAATAGAGACATTTCATAATTTAGTAATTTTCAACTGCATACTAGCTTCATAACATTAATCAGAATTCATAAGTCATGCATACATTCATTGGTTGTTATTGGTTTATTTCTAATTTCCTATTTATGAGGCCCTGATGGTTTCCTTGAACCTAGCAAGAAGGGCTTGTTCTTTCATACAAGATGATTCATTTTCTTCTTCGCATGGTGTGTAATGGATATTTTCACCTGGATTGATACCAGTGCTATATAGTTTTAGATCTACTGGCATTGACATTCAGGAAAAAGTTTTAATGTTTAAGGTTTTAAAAGTGCTTGGTTGACTGAGAATGAAGGTATTCTAGAAGCTTTAATAGATTAAGGAGGAGAGCACAATAATTTCTGCTTAGACCTTATTATTTGCTAAAGTGGAAAGAATAAAGGAAGCAAAGAAAGGAGGAGGAGGAAAGGAAAGAAAAACCCCTAAAACCTGGAAATCTCTAAGATTGTCTATTCTGAGTGAAGTGAAAGGGCAGAATATTGTTTGGTAATTGATTTGCATAGAAAAAATGAGTAATTTCTCATAGATTTTCATCTCCAAGATGTATTTTTTCCCAAATGCATAGTATATCAAGGAAGTGACTGTTAATGTAACATACCTTATATAAACACTTTGATTGGTCTAATGTGCTCTGGTTTTCATGGCCTCCCAAGCAAGTTGAAAAAGAAGCATTTGACGGAGTGTTTGGTAAAATCCCTTAGAAACTTTTCCAACCACGAAAAGACTGTAGAAATTTCTGTGTGTGGTTACTTGACTGAGTTCCCATTCAAATGAGTCCCATAATGCTGTTAAGATATTACTGTATTAATTTTGTGTTAGTGTCTGAGGCTCTTGAGCGGCGTCCTTTTATAATTATTTAAAATGTAATAAATAAACATGACACTGTCTACACTGATTAATAGAAATTTCTTGATGCAGAGGCTACATAAACATAGTTAACTATATAAAGCTTTCAAATAAAGAGAGAGACTTTCTGAAAGCTAAAGGAAGGCCATTTAATTTCGTCCTTGTTAAATTTTCTGCAAATATATCCCTAAATTACATTTTTGTCATACATTTTCAAAGGTGGTTTTCATTTTGTGCGAAAATCATCTTATGGGGCAAGCCAAAAGCAAAGTGTCATTAAGATTGAGAATTTTAAGTTTCACCAGAATTTTTCACTGAAAGATTAATTTATATTCAGATATCTAGACAGACTTGCTGACCCTTAATTTTACAATCTGAAGATCTCTAGCTAAGCAGTTGTTTGTTCCAATAATTAATTCCATTGATGTATGTAGAGTTTTTCCTTGTTATGTAACCAGTGATTAGTAGTTGATTACTGCTAAATACAAAAAAAAGCCTTTATTTAATCTTCTTTTTTCTTGTTCCAAACTAGTTTCAAGCTTTCCCTCTTAATTGGATAGAAAAGAGTTATTAATGTGAAATAGTCCAGCTTACTGTATGGTTGTCTCATAGTTGTGAAGAAGTTATTTTGCATTCCAGTACCATGAATTAGAAATAGTGATAGGTATACTCATTTTTCTCCACATTTGAATTATCATATCAGTTGCACAAAAATCAAGATTTATGACTGAAGTCAGTTAAGGAAGAACTCCACTGAATATATTGCATCATTACAGGGTAACACTGAGATGTAAATCTATTTGCCAAAGTAGCTCATGTACAACACAGATTAAAATTTTAATTAGATTTTACTTTTCAACCTAAAGAAATATAGTTAGGACTCTCTGTATAGTGCTCAAATAGTATGCACAGACAAAACTCTCAGTACTGTAAATGGCAAAATGTGACCTGTGATAAGTCTATGTATTTTTCAGAGCCACTACTGTAAAACAAGGATGTAGGTGTTTCTCAGTGCAAAATAAAAGTGTTTTCTACCAGTCCTTTTAAGATTTTCCCTTTGCAGTATTTAAATATACAAACTATGGAAAGAATGGTGATGATGGTTGGTGGTTGGTGTTCATCATACAAGCATAAAGAAAAGAGAATTTGCTGTCATTTGTATTTAAATAATAATGGCTTTGAGTTCTAACCAGAGATATGGGACATGATTGGGCTTTGCACTGCAATGTGGCCATACTGTAATTAAAACTCTGTTTTGTAGCTGAACATTGAAATCTTCTGTGGAAGCTAATATTTTTACATTAATAAATTAAATCTAAAATATGGGGGTCAGGATGAAGGAGGGAAGGAAATCAGTCTTTGCAAGGAACACCCCATCTTTCAGGTATGAGGAGAATATGTCTGAGCTATAAAATAGGATATTCTGCTATCCAAACTGTAACTATACTAATATAATTCTTGAAATATCAAGTTTCTTTCACATATTGAATACTAGAAATACAAAATTATTTCATGCTATTAATGAACATATGGAGTTTACATTTCTGGAGCTGGTACCTGTAATCAGCTCTGCAGATGCAGATCTATACATTTCCTTGTTAAGTGTACCACAAAACAATTGCACTTCTTTCTTTCACAAGCTACATTGACAAGTATTCAGCATTTAAGGGAATAATTGAGCCTTAATTTCAAATTTTCATTTTTTTCCTTAATCTGAGACTGGGTACAGACATTACACTTAGACTGGTCTAAAAATGGTGGAACACAGTCTAAGATAGACCTGTTTTGATGTGCCCTTAATCTGATTGATTTAAGTTAGACCAGTGAATTGAACATCTATACCAGATCCCCTGTCAAATCAAGTTAGATCACTGTCCTCTGGTATCTGAGCCTCCTTAGTGGCCCCTGCTACCCCTGCTCACAGGGAGGTGTGATAGACTTGGCCCACACCTGGCTGCTCCAGCTGAGCACCCAATAGACCCCATCCCTGAGCTCTCTCAGAGCCAAGCCAGCACAGATACTCTGAATTAAGATTCAGAGAGTCGGCCATAGATTATACAGGCAGTCCTTGACAGTGCTGGACACAGCTGCCTCCAGGTGGTAAGTCTGCTGTGGTGGGCAGAGCGGGGGAGGAAAGAGGTGTGGGGGGGTTGGGCAGATCAATGCCCCCACAGTGAGGGAGGGATTGGGGCTGGGGCTGGGACAAGCTGCCCAGTCGGGTGGGGGGGTACAAGATTCAGGGAGGGGGGCTCCTGCCACTGTGTACTGCCATGCACTGCCAGTCTGGGAGTTTTCTTCTGGTGGCTCCTCTTGCTGCTGGTCCAGGAAGCCATGGGAGCAGGTGTGTGCCACTGGATCTGCATGGGGTGGGTGGGGCCAGGCTGCACTCTGGGAAGCTAGCCCCAGTCACTCACCACCAGGTTGTGCTCCAGTGGTGGATGGAGCCAGGGCTGTGTTTCAGGTAGCAAGCCCCTGCTGCCAGGCTGCACTCTGTGGGGTGGGTGGAACTAGGGCTGTGCCTTGGGCTAGGGCTAGCCACCCGGAGCATGGCCCTGACTCCACCTGCCCTGTGGAGTGCAGCCCAGTGGCAAGTGGCTGGGGCTAGCCTCCTGGAATGCAGGAGGAACCACCAGAACAGCAGCTTCTGGACTGGTGACACATAGTGGCAGGAGCACCCCAACCTGAGTCCCACCCTAACCTGAGTACCCCAGCTGGGCAGCTTGTCCCAGCCCTAGCTCCAACCCCAATCCCTCTTTCACTGTGGGGGCAGTGATCTTCTCCCCCCCACCCCACCCCTTCCCTTCCCCTCTTTGCCACAACAGACTTACCAGCTGGAGGCAGTTGTGTCCAGCATTGTCGAGGACTGCCTGTATAGTCTATGGCCCAATCTCTGAATTCAAGGGGGTTCCGATTCAATTAGGACTTTTTAATGGGTCTTCTGATTTGATTTGGATTTGGAGATTTGGCCGAATTGATTGTAGGTCAAATCTCTGAATCGAATTAGCTACCAAAGCTTTGCACAGCCCTACCACAGAGTGCTGCACAATGTTAATACTGTTAGGTGTGCAAGCATAATTCAAAAGAAAAACCCAGAGTTTTCAAATAGGAATCCATAGTGTTAAATACATTCTGAACTCTTGTGGGTTTTATTAATTTTTTGCAACACAGGAATGAATATAATATTTTTCCATAGTTAAATAAAATAGGCAAAAGCTAAGAGCGAGCATTGTCTGAGTGGAGAACCACTGCCCTAAGTATTTCCTAGACCAGGGGTAGGCAGTGTTTTTTTGACCGGAGTGCCGAAAAACACACAATGTCTACCTTGAAAGGTGCTGGAGTGCCAACATGCCAGAGCCCAGAGCAGCTGTTTACAGCCTCCCGGCTGCAGCCAGCCCAAGGAGCCTGGTCTGCTTGCAGCCTCCCAGCCGCCTGCTGGAAGCAGCCTAGGCTCCATAACTGGCAGCAGCTGCTTAGAGCCAGGGCTGGTGGTGGTGTGCCAAGCAAAATGGCCTTGTGTGCCATGCTCGGCACGCGTGCCAGGGGTTGCTGACCCCGCCCTAGGCAGTCTTCTAAGTTCAGCTTAATGCCTGCACTGCCTGCATTAGAAATGTGTACTGTTGAAAACATTAGGTGCATTTATTTACCAGAGTAATAAATCACAACATAATTGATATTTATGTTCTTAGCTTATTACCTCTAATTGGATGCATTTAAATTGAAAAGGTTGGATCATCAGGCTCAATGAGTAGTCATCAGTGGCTCTGTCTAGTTCAGAGGAGGTATCAAGTGGGATTCCCAAGGAAGCTAAGTCTGGTACTATTTAACTTCTTTATTAATGATTTGGATGATGGGACTGATTGCACACTTATCACTAAACTGGCTGAAGTTGCAGACGCTCTAAAGGACAGGGCTATGATTTCACAGCTTACTGAGATGGGTCTCCAGAGATCCCAGGTGCAGGTCTGAGTGAGTGGGGAAACCCTAATTTTCCCCACTTACCCAGACTCAGCCTGAGGTTCCTGGGGCACATCTGGGTAAGCGGGGAGTGCTGGACAGATGCTCACAGGGCCCTGATCTTGCCTGGGAGTTCCCAGAATTCACAGAACAAGGTCCTTCAAGCCCTGAGAAAATGCATCTCTCCTTTTTCTGCACCATCAGTGGGTGGGACATAGGGCGACATGTATTTCACCCAGTGAAGTGGATCAACTGTCTCATGACACATTACGGCACAGCTGATCCACTTCATTCATAAACATCTATTTCTAACCTCTTGTGGGCTCAAGCGTAGTCCTATGCTTACCTGGCAAGGGAAACACCATGACCACTGAGGCAGTTTTCCTAGTTGTACCTGGGGAAGACTGCTCTTCTGGCACAGGGATAGCACCTTCCAAGGTAATGTATAGTAAACCTCCCACTTAGCTGCTGGAGTGGGAAGGTCTTGGCTTTATGCCCACTTTATGGAAAGGGGACACTCCTTCTTAGCTTGCTCCTGCCGCCATATGGCTGAGGGCAAGCAAAACTTGGGGGCATCTGAACCCCAAGCCTCTGGACTTGGGCCTGCAAGTAGGATGCCCACCATAGGATTTGGAAACTTTTGAAGCCCCAGATGAGGGTGGAGGATGTTTGCTGGTAGAGGGCCACTTATGGTTTTGGGCTGACTCTCAGAATTGGAATTTGATTTGGTTAATCTGGTTTGGAATACAGAAAATTAAAAAAAATTCTAACTTTAGTAATTCCTAAGCTGTTTTCCCTTATTCTGGATTGTTCATCTTCTTCCCTATCTTTGCTGCCAACTGCACTCACCATCTGATAGCTGCCCCTATTTGTGAAGACTGAAGTAAAAAAGGGCATTAGATACTTTAGCCTTCTCTGTATATGGATTGTCTTCTGCTTTTCTTAAGCAACCTATTGGTGTCTTTGGTCTTCCTCCTTCTGCTGACAGACTTGTAGATTCTCTATTTACTACCTTTTATGTCCCTTGCAATCTGCATCCCAATTTTCTAATTTTCTCCTTGCATACCCCATTCTTCCATTGCATCAGGATAGCTCTTAGAAGGACCTCCTTAAAGTACAGCCGGTTTTCCTGGACTCCTTTTGCCCATTGACTTGCTTCCTACCGATTCCCTGAGTTTGCTAAAGTCTGCTTATCTTAAGTCCAATGCCTTTATTTGCTGCTCTCCTTAAGAATACTTGAGAACAATACTTGAGAATCCCTTGGAGTTGACTGATATTAAAAAAATATTTCTTGTAAGTTTATAAGTTGAAGTGAAACATTTTATGAAGTACTTTGAATTCTATGGATGAGAAGAGTATAACTAGAGAGCTAGATGTTTTTATTACTGATACAATATCTATAAATAAATACAAGTATTGGTTAGAATACATTATTGTTTATATATGTTATGAAATGGAAAAGGACATTGTTGACATTTGGACTTTAAATCAATTGCAATTATTTTGTTCAAAATCTGTGGGTACTTGAGTTCAGGTTATCAAATTTAGTCCTTGAGGAGTAAGTACAACCCAGTAGGAAGAAAAGTATCAGAATGAGGTCCTCATTAACCCTAGAACAAAAGTCTAATAAGTTTTAGGAAATCTAAAAATACACTTGAAATAGAAGCAATTCAGTAATACAAACTACAGATATCTAGAGAACATTGTGCAGCTTCATCTTTTATGAAGGGAAGTGAAACTTTCTAAAGAAAGTTTAAAAAAGCTTCCTGAATGACCAAATAAATATCACCAGCCAGCAAGCCTAGGTAAGAAAAAAACTTAATTAAAGCCAATGCCTTATTGGTTGTTTTGCATATAGGATGATTTTAAAAAGCATACAACATATTTATTTAGGAGAACAGCCTTCAATTCAAAAGAAAATTGATCTTCAGTGTCCTTAGAAACCAGTGAAAGACAGTCCAGTCAGTCTAAGTGACTCTTTTTTTTCTGTAGAAAGCATCCTAAAACTCAGCCACAAAAATGGTGAATGAATAGTTTAAATAAAGCTTATGGATTATTAAATTGGTTTTGTTAATTAATATTTTCATTACCATGGCATTTTTGGGAGGTGCAAATTCATATTAAACTATTTTTCCATTTATTGTTGTGGCTTTCATGATAGCTACATGCACTATGGTTTAATTATATATAGACCACCTTCACAGCAGGAAATATATTATCACTTCAACCTCCCAGAAATTAAATTTTTATAATTTATTTCTCTGATATAATGTTGTTTTCCTATAACTTATGTGCTAACTTTTAATAGGTATTTCAATGATAATATTTCCTGATCTATGGGTGAGACACCTATACATGTGCCCAGTGCCTGCTCCAGTATATGCTAATTAGCACCCATCAGAGCCAGACTGTGCTAATTAGCATGCTCCAGCAGCCTCAGCATCTCATATTCAGCATCCCCATGCTTCAGAATGGTGGAGGTCCTTTAACTAAAGCTTGTTGAATGTGTTTTAGTTAAAGCCCCCTCCCACCCCATTTTTACATGAGGTGCTGCAGGTGCTTTAATTAAAGTGACTCCCAAGAGCCTCTCTTAATTAAAGCACCTCCCACCCCAGAGACCATGTAAAGGTATCCCAAGAGATTATATAGAGTGATGCACAAAAACTGTATTATATATGCTCCTAGTATTGTGTTTCTAGTACTTCAGTGAGGCATCAGATTTTTAGTTTTGAAGTAATAAGCACAAAGGAATATAGAACTTCAAAAAATACATCAGTCTTAATGGAACAACATAATTTTATCAGAGTTTATTATGGACTTTGATTAATATCTGTTAGACTCAAAGGGAACTGAGCTGATCTCAGGACAAGGTCTTCACCAATATTAAAAAGGAAATGAAAAGATAAATGTACCTGAAGGAGTTAAAATTAAACTCACCAGAACAAGAAAATTTTAAAAAGTCTATAATGTGTACTTTACTTTGAAAAGACTGTAAAAAAAACTTTTTTGAGTTCCATAATGTTTGACTAACTTAATATTTCATATACTCCATTTACAAGTAAAGCATTAGATTTTGCCTTTCTGATTTCTGAGTGAATAGTCAAAATAACAAGGAAACTACTGACTGAAGTGTTTTGCCCATAATGGTTGTTTTTTAATTAGTTTATAAAGTTGTATATCTACCATGCCTTCAGACTGACTTAAAATTAATACTGTTCTCTCTTTTTCTGTTTGTCAACTCTGTATATGAGAAGTCAAACTCCATTCATCCTGGTCTGAATGTTGTCAGCAGCAACACGGGTTCAGTTACTGTAGCTACTTCGCAATTTTGTTGATTATGTGGAACAGGAGATATTCCAGTTCTTTCTTCTATAACAGTGGACCCTGTTTTGGGACCTTGAACAGGTGTTCATTTGTAGCACTAGAAATTTGTAATAAATTTTACTGCTAAAAATCTTTCCAGGGAGAGGGAGGTGATTTAAACATCACTGGATGCTGACTTTGAAATTGCCTCACATGCACACTTAAAGAGCCACACACATGGCGGTGGGCACATGGCTTTTAAATGGCTGTGTGGAAGGCAGCTTCCCCTCCATGGAAAATGATCGAAGCCAATACCTGCTGGCTTTTTAATCGCTGCCCTTGCTGTCCAGCTGGGAAGCAGGGGTAACGGTGTGAAGCCAGGGGTGCAGGGAAGTGGGAACAAGAAGCTCACTGGGTTTTACATTACCACCCATGCTGCCCAGCTGGGCTGCAGTGTGAAACTTGGGGGTGTGGAGAAACAGGCTTAGAGAGAGCCTTCCGAGCCCACTTCCCCATGCCCTGACATCCAGCTGGGGGCAGCAGTTTCAGAGCTGGTGAGGCTGGAACTGGGCTGGAGGAGAGCCTGCCAAGCACAGTGCCAGTATAACCTCCACAATGCAGCTAGCACTCTCTGGTTTGGGAAGGAGGCTGCTGCTCCCCTTGCCTGTCTACTGTCTGCTGGGTCTGGAAGGGGAGGCGAACAGCAAGGCAAAGCCCTTCCCATGACCAAACCATTCAGCCCTTGCTTTGGAGAAGATGCAAAGAGGGTGCTGCTCCCCTCCCAGACCAGACCAGGAGGGAAGTATGCAAGCCTTCACTCCTGCAAGAGTTTCTCTTGCAAGGGAGATCTTCCAAGTTGCCATATGGAGGATTTTTCTCTTTGAGAAGCCATGTTCCCCTCACAGGGGACTTTGAGTGAACATTCATTGTTTTTCCTGGGACAGTGGTAATTCTCCCAACAGAAATTTTAGCCAGTAACCTGACCTGTGTCTAAACCTATTTTTATTGCCGGCAAGACCTCAAAATGTACAGAGAATAGATCTGGGTGTAAAGTCATATTTTATGTTCGTTCTTTGGCTATACCAGTGCTTCACTTCAGCCTGTCTAGACATGTTAGAAACTACAGTGATTGGACTTAGCTTAAAAAGATGCTTAATATCTTACTGTAAATTGAATAAGAAAACTTGCTTCATGTTTCAGTTTTGGAGGCAAAAATCACACTACGGGATAATACTATATATAGGGAAAAACAAGAAAGCTCTAAAGTCACAGCCCTAAAGAACACTGGAAAATGTTACTCTTAGAAAAGCTTGCTTGGTACCATATATAATCAGTTGTTCTTCACCACTGAATCACTGGAACAAGACCCCTGCTACTACAGGTAACTTTGTCAGAGTTTGATCAGTTCATAAAAGAGATTATCTATCTTGAACATAGTAGGGGCAAAAAAGCCTTATTGGACAGTTGTTCCAGGACCATTGGAACCATCCTTCAGGATGGTTAGAAACCTTTCAATTTCCAGTATTCATTGCCAGTTTTTACTTACTTGTTCTTGTGCAAACCTTGTCGTTTACACCCAACACATTTTTAGATGGTAAACCTTTTTTTTCGCTAATCACTTTAGCTTCTTCTCCATTCCCATAACCTATCATCCTCATAACCCCTTACTCTACCTGTTCCAGTTTGAATTAATCTTTGAATGCAGGTGACTGGGGTTTTTTTCCAACAGGGCACCATACTGTGGCTTGTAATCATCCTGGGGTCATTTCAATTTGATCCCAGAATGGAAGACATCTCATCCCCTGATATCTTATTTTCTTATTTTTTCCTCTGTCATTTCCAACTGATGATTGTATAAGTTTATAGAAGAAATTCTTGTTAGTCCTAGATTCTTAAAAGTGTTTTGGTATCTAACTCCCATGTAGACATTTAAATAAAACTGAGGATCTAGCCCTTAATGCAAAAGGCCAAAGACATACACTGAGAGACGATTATGATTCATTCCATTTGTATAACTCCTGTTTTCCTGGTTATCCTAGTTCTTTCTTTATGATATGCTAGTCATCCCCTTTCTTGATGATACCCCCCCCGCAACTTCGTGTCATCAGAAAATTTCATTGGGGCTGTTTGTGCACAGATGATTAATGAAAATATTAAATGAAATTGGTCTTAGTACTAGTCCTGTAGGAATTCTGGAAGTAAACTTTTTATAGCCAATCCATTAATTCTGCTTTCAACACAAACAACTGTTGTCTTCCCTTACCATAAGAACATAAGAAGTGCCATACTGAGTCAAACCACTGGTCCATCTAGAGATAGTGCCAGAAGTGGATGCTAGAGAGAAAGCACTGAACCAGATAGCTCTAGAGTGATCTCTTCTCATTCTATTATTCTCCCTGTCATTCACTATTATTAGTTTAGAGATGCCAAAGGAAACATCACAAGTGATTCCATTCAACAGCTATTAATAGATCTATCATCCATGAATTTAGTCCTTTTTTGAACCTGGCTATACTATCTGCCTCTACCAGCTCCTGTGAAAATTAATTCCACAAGTGAAATAATTGCAAACATCTAAAACTTTTGGTTCAGAAATTATACCTTTTATTAGACCACTAGGAACCCCCCCCCCCAAAAAAAAGAAAGTCTTTTTCTGCAAGCTTTCAGTCTCACAGGCTGTTCATCAGGCTCAGGGAAAATGAAAGATGCTTAAAAAGTCCCCATAGGTAGGAAATAAACTTCATTTTTGCACAGAGGAAGCTAGAGATGGAAATCTGTCCCTCTGGGTCCATGAGAGTGTCTTTGTGAGTTGTTCCGAGTTGCTCTTTGTTGTGCAGATCAGGTAGGATTCCTTCCCTGGAGGTGTTAGATGTCAAGCAAGGAAGTGTAGAAATCTTTATTGTTGTTCAGCAATGAAGTTTAAAATCCCAAATCAGCTAAAATTCAGCATCATCCATGTTTCAGAGATGTATTTGGTAGCCATGTTGGTCTGAGACAAAAAGAAATGGAAAAATCTGGAACTCTTGGTTCAGAAATGATACCTTTTATTAAACGAGCAAGGAAATAGCAAAAAAATATCTTGCAGAAAGAAAGCGTGCAAAAAAAGATGATTTTTTTGTGATTTCCTAGTTAGTCTAATAAAAGGTATCATTTCTGAACCAAGAGTTCTAGATTTTTCCATTTCTTTTTGTCTCAGACCCATACGGCTATTAAATACATCCCTGAAACAAGTTAAATACATATTGCATAAAAAAGTACTTTTTCTTGTTAGTTTTAAACCTGTTTCCTACTAATTTCAGGGTTCCCACTAGTTCTGGTATTCTGGGACTTGCTGAACAACAATTCCCTGTTTACTTGGTCCACATCCATCATGATTTTATTAGACCTCTATCATATCCCCCCTCAGCATTTTCTTTTCAAACGGAAGACTCCTAGATTTTGTAGTCTCTCCTGGTATGGCAACTGCTTCATACCCTGATCACTTTGGTTGCCTTCTCTGTGTCTTTACTAATTCTACTGCATCCTTTTTGAGATGGAGACCTGCATCTCACAACTGCATATAGTATTGAAGATGTCAGTACACCATGGATTTTGTATAATGGCAGGATGCTATTCTTGATTTTGTTTTCAATTTTCTTCTTAATGATGCCCAATATTTTATTGGCTTTTTGGATGCCTCTGCACATTGTGTTTATGTTTTCAGAGAACTGTCTACAATGTTTTCAAGTGTCACTCCTGAACTGTAACAGCTAATTTGCAACATAGCATTGTGTACATCGAGTTGAGGTTATTTTTCCTAGGTTCATTACCTTGCACTTGTCAACATTGAAGTTGAACTACTATTTTTTGGCCCACTGACTTAACTTGGTGAGATCTTTCTGCAGCTCTGTGAGCTCTTTTTTGTCAGCATGGGACTAGACTACCCAGAATAATTTGGTATCATCTGCAAACTTGGAGATTTCATTGTACACCCCCATTTCTAGGTCATTAATGAAAATGCTGAGTAAAACTGGGCCCAACACAAATTCCTGTGGGACCTCATTTTTTTACATCTCTCTATCCTGGAAAGTAAACATGTACTTCTTCCCTCCGCTTCCTATCTTTTAATCAGCTCTCAGTCCAGGAAAGAACTGCCCCTCCAATCCCATGGCAACACAATTTTTTAAAAATCCTTTGATGATGGACCTTGCTGAAAACTTTTTGAAAGTCCAAATGTATTATGTCAACTAGATCCCCCTTATCCACATGCTTACTGACACCCTCAAAAAACTCCAGCAGATTGGTGAGGCAGGATTTCCCTTTATAAAAACTATGCTGACTTTTCCCCAGCAGATCATATTTGTCCATATGAATGCTGATTTTATTCTTTATTATAGATTCTACCAATATGCCAAGGATAGGGATGGAAATGAGACTTACTGATCTGTAGTTCCCAGGATCACATCTGGAGCCCTTTTTGAAGATGGGCTTTACGTTGGCAACCCTCTATTCCTCCAGCACAGAGGCTGTAATGATAGGTTACATACTATTGCCAACAATTCCTTTGAGGCACTGCTTTAGCTACTTTACAACCCAAATCGGCAACAGGAGATCTGCAATGAAGTCAACAGGAGTATTGGAAACCTAATTTTTAACTATGTTTAGGTGTGAAAAGAGGACAGCAATGGGTACCCCTTTGTTGTACTCCTATTGCTGTATGTGTGAAAAGCTCAGTCATTCCTTGAGGTAAACAAGATGTTGGGTATTTAATAGTATCTTTAAAAAGGAGGGGATCTGAGGATTGCATTAAGCTTCATGCCTTCTCATGTTCTCTCTGAAGCATGCCTTCATGCTTTCTCTGTGGGAGAAATCATTTTAGAATGTTCAAAGAAAAATAGTGTTTAATTAAAGAAACCACCATTTATGTTGAATTTTAATATTATTCTTCCATAATAAAAGAAGGTTGATTTGGGCATTTGCATTACATATAATAAGTCTTTTCAGTTATATTACATTACTAAATCAAAAGGATTGAGATTGAAGGTTTACAGTACAAATTACAATACGCTTACATATTAACTATTCTATTTCTCTGCCGTTTGCAAGGAAGCTTTGTCTTTGCTCTTACTTAATTCACCATATATTTTTTCTGCCGGTTGCAGCTCAGAGCTACTTAGAGCACGATAAAGTACTCAGATCTCTCACCAGCTTCTAGTTGCAGCCAGTATAAAGAGACTCCAGCAGAAATGCCCATCAACTGCAGTGCTAGTTGTGCTAGGAGAATTATTCAAAAGGCAATCTCCTCATTAAAAAGCTTAGTGATTGCATATAAAAAATTAACACATGGAACCTCTAATAAAATCGCATGGAAGCTTACCAGTCACTGATTTCAGTAAGATTAAGATAGGGAAACATTAGGTCAACTTCACCTGGTATAAACTGGCTTAGTTTATTCGTTTTAATATAATGAGTCTACACCAATTTAAATTGACTGAGGAACTCTACTACTCTGTACTGAATTTGTAAAACACTAAGACTTCTCCAGCATTATCACTGAATGACTCTTTGACAACAAATAAACAATACACTTAGCAATAGCTACTTATTGTAAGTTTGCTGGAATCTTTTAATGGAATTCTGAAATTCTACATCCACATCTTGCTTATAGAAGATTCAGAAAGGGCCGAAATACCAATTACAGATGTCAGGGTTAGCAGCAGGTTTTCTAACATGTTTTTCAATACCACCATCACCTCTCTTAATTTCTCATCAAGTGGTTTTTCACTAGAATATATCAGTAGAAAAATGAATACTTCTTTCTGAAAAAATGAAAGATTTTGATTTTGTCAAATTGATTTTGTCAAATAAGCATTTTCTAGTGAACACTTGTTTTAAAAAATTCTGAGTATAACAAAACATACTATTTTACAATAAAGATTAAGTCAATATTTTTCAAAATGGAGACCTAGTGAGATTCCAAAATCTGGTTTTAAAGATCTAGTTTAAACTAAAAAAGTTGGACTGGGTTGTCTTAGTTGCCTCCAAATTTTATTATAAGTAGGAGAATTATGAAGTAGATACAAATATAGTAGGTCCCCTTAACAAAAAAAAAAAAAATCTTTCTGTTTTGCCTCACTTTTATTCCTGTGTCATTCAAGGTTTTGGGGGAGAGTTGTCAGGAAAAACAGCTATAAACCTAGAATAATAGATTCATGTTCTGCCTGATAATGATATAGCATTCATTTTAAGATTTTTTTTTTTTATGGGAAATAGAGTTTTTTGGTCCCAAAAACAACACTACAATTGTAATTCTTGGTTATATGAACAACAGGAGTATAGGAGATTGATATCACATTGAGAAAATGAATTGCACAATCCTAAATGAAAAGGAAGGATGATGGAATTCAGCTTGTAAGAAGAAAGAAGGAACTGTGCAGGGATCCAGCTAGACTTTTCAAAAGATAAAACCTAATTTGTACCTCAAAGTTTTCTTAGTTTAATGTAACTTTTTAAAGAGACATTAAAAAGTGGCATAGGAAGTGATGTGCTTGCCTCAGAGAAGGTGATTAAGAGTCAAGGTACCCAAAATGTTTTCTGTAACTTCAGACAAATCGTTTACTTTCTTTCCCCGTGCATTTCAATTCAAAGTGAATATAATACCTTCCTCCAGGGATATTTTGTAATTTGTTTTGAGATCCTCAGACAAAATATGTTCTCTAAGTGCCAAATTGTTTGAGTATTATTAGCTACCATCAGTTTTTCCCTACATGCCTTGCTCTGGATTGTTTGATCTATGTTAAAGACCAATCTGTCACAGCTTAAATGTGGTATTAAAATAGTCTGACTGTGGATTGATTTATGGGCAAAGACACATGTTCATGACACTGTTTCTCTGCTTGTCTTATTTTCAGATTATGTTTATGGTCTCAGAAATACAGGATTCGCCAACAATAATAGCTTTCTTTATTTAAGCCAGTTCATTTCAGGAAGAGAACAGAAACTTAAAACAATCTTGACATTCTATATGGAATAATATTTTGACAAGTTTTGATTTAAGATTTGCATTTTCTGCTGTAAATTCTTCTGTAACAGGCCTTTTAAATGTTTTCCACCTTGGTTCTTAACCTTGTGGGGAGTGGGGAGGTGCTCCTTTATGAGAATGCAACCTGACAGTATTCTTCAGGAATCATTTATTCTCTGTTTAATAATTTTTTTGGGAAGCAAAATACTTGAAGGGGAACTCTGCTCTAGAAAGGTTTGTCATAAAATGAGTTTAAACATTTTGATGTTGTGATATCACTTATTCTGATATCAAATGTCACCTTTGTTGATTTATGCAGCGTAGAGAAGACAGACTTCAATACCAGTCTCAATTTGATTAGTACTACAGTTCACCAACAATGCTCTGAGCAATGTTTTTTGTCCAATTAGCACTTTTCCCTTTTTATATAATGTAATTACAGACCAGTCTGTTTTTCATTAAGCATGTGAAGAAAAACAGCCTGCTTTTTCTTATCTCTCAGTACTAGAAATATGAATCCAGCCCTTGGGCAATCAGCTAATGCTTGTTATCATAGGAAAGAATGAAGCACCTTTAATTTTTTTTATGTTGGCTTCAACTATCCTCTTTGTACAGGCACAAAGAAGGCACAAAAAGTTGAAGGTCAATAGCATATGTAGGGTGCATGTATCAGATGTTCAAACCCCTGATCCTGTGCTTTAGCCACAAAATGAACCTCTCTTTGTGAGGTTATGTTACAGTTACTAATCTGACAATTAGAATATCGGGACTTATCTCAAAAATAAATAATAAAATTTGCTGAAAGTAAATGATACTCATGCTTGATTGGGCATGATTCTGTACAGTATATATATTTATTACTGCCTGTACTCATTATCCAAGTGACTATAATTAATTTGCTTAATCCTGTGTGGTCATAGGACAAAACTACTAAATTAAACAGTTAGTTTAACAGTTTAGTTAAATTAAGGTTAATTTGCTTAATCCATATTAAGGAGATCTGTTCATTTGTTTATTGGAGAAAGAAACATGAGCTGCTTTTGGTACATACTGACTTATATGTCAGAATCTTGAAAAATGTCCTTAGACCCTTTAGCCATTCAGTACGGATACGTACAAATACACTTTTTATGTGTTGCAGCATCACATCCTCGTTCCATCCGCAAGCCTCGTCCTGCTTCTATGAAAACCAATGAGGGTTCTGACATCCTTTTGCTAAGTACTGGGATGAGTCATGAACACGTACTTGTAAAAATTACTTTTCTGGTTTTGCAGTTATATGAAACAAAGTTCTATAAATTGTCATTCACTTTATTTAGGAAATCTTATTTGCTTAATGTGGGTACTACTGGACTTCATACAAATTATGTGAATAATATTTGTTGAATAACTTATAAAAGTATCTACAAGGATTTCATGAATACTAAATGTATTTTTTTTCAAATGTATATAAAAATCCATTTAATGATATGTTTTTTTTCCCCTTCTTCCTAGATGCAGCAGTTATTCCATGAAAATTATGAACACAACCGGAAGGGTTACATCCAAGATCTTCACAACACTAAAATTCATACAGCCATAACACTTCATCCAAATAAAAGGCCAGCCTACCAATATAGGCTGCACAATTATATATTGAGCCGCAAAATCTCAGAATTGCGCTATCGCACCATTCAGCTCCATAGGGAAAGTGCTCTAATGAGCAAGCTCAGTAACAGTGAAATAAATAAGGAAGATCAGCAGCTTGGAATGATGCCCTCTTTCAATCGTTTCCAGCCACGTGAAAGGAATGAAGTCATTGAATGGGAGTTCCTCACAGGGAAGCTCCTTTACTCAATGGCTGAGAACCAACCACCCCGACAAAGTATCAGCAACGTTCTGCGAGCAGCATTGGATGACACAGTGATGCAGGTAATGGAAATGATAAATGAAAACTCTAAATCTAGAGGAAGACTCATTGATTTCAAGGAAATACAATATGGCTACCGTAGAGTTGATCCTTTGCATGGAGTGGAGTACATCTTGGATTTACTGCTTTTGTACAAAAGGCACAAAGGAAGAAAACTTACAGTTCCAGTGAGACGTCATGCCTATCTTCAGCAACTGTTTAGCAAGCCTTTCTTCAGAGAAGCAGAGGAGTTGGATGTAAGAACCCTTGTAGAAAATATCAACAGTGACACTCAGTCTTTGTCTTTTCTTTCAAATTCTTTAAAGATTTTCTCATCGTTTCAAGGCACCAAAGAAATGTGGGGACATTATGACAAGAAAATACATATTCTTGTCCCCCTCACTGGAAGATATGACATTTTCTTAAGATTTATGGAGAATTTTGAAAAAGTTTGTCTTATTCCAAGGCAGAATGTAAAGCTGGCAATAATTCTGTTCAGTTCTGACTCTGGCCAAGATTCCAGCAAACATATGGAGTTAATTAAAGAATATAATAATAAGTATCCAACAGCTGATATAACCTTGATTCCCATGACGGGAGAGTTTTCCAGAGGTTTAGGTCTTGAAACAGCCTCTTCTCAATTTGACAATGACACTTTGCTGCTATTCTGTGATGTTGACCTGATATTCACCCCAGATTTTCTCCAGCGATGTAGAGATAATACTATTCAGGGACAACAGGTTTATTACCCTATCATCTTCAGTCAATATGATCCAAAAGTAACATATGGAGGAAACACTCCAGCTGATAGTAGCTTTGTTTTTACAAAGAAAAGTGGATTTTGGAGAGACTATGGATTTGGAATCACCTGTATTTACAAAAGTGACCTACTGACTGTTGGTGGATTTGATACCTCAATTCAAGGCTGGGGACTTGAAGATGTAGACCTCTTTAACAAAGTAATAATATCTGGGTTGAAGGCCTTTAGAAGTCAAGAAGTAGGAGTTGTGCATGTTTTTCATCCAGTTCAGTGTGACCCCAATTTAGATCCTAAACAATATAAAATGTGCTTAGGGTCCAAAGCAAGTACATTTGCATCTACCATGCAGCTCGCTGAAATCTGGCTAGAAAAACACTTAGGTGTCAGGTATAATCGAACTCTCTCCTGACATTCCAGTTCATTGTTGCCTTTTTAGGGGAGTTTACCTCATTATTGTTATTTTTATTTTGTTGTCATATTTTTTAACTCCTCTTTGTTGTCTTCCAAAGATAGTTTGTTGACCTCAAAGAAGACAAGTCTGCTGTTCACTGATATTTCCAATTCCTACTGAACTGCTTAGTTGTTTTACTTTCGTACTCCTTTTGTTTGAAATTGAGTTAACTCACAGCAATCAAATGATCCCATGGAGCACATCTGTCATAAGAGTCTGCATCAAAAGATTATTCTCTTTGGGCTTTAGGATGCAATATCATCTTTGTTGCGTTTGTCAAACTTAATGTGATAAAAACTATTTACTGGTGAAGATAACACAAAAGTGCTTTATATGCTTCCTCTGTGGAAGGGACTCTGTAACATAAACTTGAGTTTTATAATTTATATGAGGACTTATATATATAAACACTGCTTTTCTTCATCTTTAGAATTTTTTAAGTAAACGAATAACTATGATTGTACCTTTATTTTTTAAAAAAAGGAAAAACTGAGGCGTTTGTTTCCAAATGCAACTGGTACTGGCTACCAACTCCTTAAGCATCTTATAATAATAATGAACTCCTCATTACTGTCTGCTCTAAATGCAAATGAACTTTATTTTCTCAAGGAAACATGATTTAATCAAATATTTGTGTTATTTTAGAAGCTTTGTGAACCAATGTCCTTCGTTTGCTGGCAAGAAGAAACTATTGACAGAACATGGTTATTTATAATAAAGTACAGACATGCAGTACTCTTCTTTTCAAACACATAGAATAAGTTGCTTTGTCTCTTTTTAAATGAGTATCTAATATATAAAAAATTTGTTTTACATTCCTTTCATAAAACTGCACTTGATGCAAAGGGTGATTAAAAGGATAGTTAAAATTGCTTTTCTACATTGTGCATTAATATTGGTACTCTGAGACCAACCATTGTTAAAATTTTAAAAATGTAAAAAGTAATTATTTAAGGTTGACAATTTACTCTTGCTGGTCAAAGTTCCTTGCCAATATATTTATGTCAGTGGAGGTTATAGGACTGTGTTACGATTTATCTCTCTGGACGGCCTGAAATGATCATATTATGGATTTGTGGAGTAGAATATTTAAAAATGAAGCCAACTTAAGTAAAATAAAGTAATTTTTTATATTTAGAGAGAAGTTTTTTGTATAGGAAGAATGTATAATCACTTTGAACACTGCTCATCCTTTCAATTGTAGAGATGCTTTCTTGCAAAGGTCTTCTGTTTTATCATTCTTTTAGGCACACATTTAAGATGTTTTACTATGAATCTGTGGTAAAATCAGACACATGCAAGAAACCATCAGAATTTAACCAAGCGTGAATAAATTTTGATTGTATGTAATAACTTGATTTCAAACTATATCACAAGAAGAGCTGAGCAAATAATGAAAATAAAAAGTCCTGAGCTATTTATTCATATGGCTCCACGGATTTGCTTTGGCTATGTCCAGCCCTTTTTCTGTTTGCTTTCCATGAAAATCCAAGTGATTGTCTCTTACTAGTGCACAAACTCCAGTAGGTTTACAGACATACCAGGAAATTGCAAAAAAACCCCTGCACAGATCACACTTGGCTGTAGATCTGAGTTGTGAGGAGGCATCAGTTTCAGAGGGGGGAAGTAAAGTGCTAAAGATCTGATAAATATAAAAACAAATTAATAGCAATCACATGAGGTAACAAACACATAATCTGCTTTTGGTTTTCCAATTCTCATTTCACTGGAGAACTTATTGGCTATGATGTATTTGCTCAGCTCAAACTAAAAGACAACTAGACAAATAAAAACTAAAGCCATTGATTTCAATGGGAAGTTGGCTTGTATGCATAGGGCTTGCAGGATCAGGCCCTATATGATATAAACAAGATGTTGATATTTAGCATTATAGATATTTATTTAGCATTTGACTGATTCATTTGTTTATACAATGAATTACTTTGTTATAAACCTGATTATAAATTTTCATTATAAAACATTGCATTGTGTTTTGAGTAATTGTCCTGAGATTATTTGAAAACTTGAGTTGTTTTATTTAAGGGGATAATTCACCTGCCAATAAGATCATATTAAAAGAGCATAACAATGATAAAGTAATGATATGGATGTGTAGATAAAAAGAAAAAAAAAAACAACCCTGAAGTGTCCATCATGTTTCTTTGCTTTTATCCAGTTTTGATCACAATTTTGACTGTAAAATGAAGTACTTAGTGTGTATAATGTCCCTTTGTATATGTGTAGTCAGTGGGTTAATAACACAATACACTGTAATAGACATTTTTTTCAAGACCTCCTGCAAATGGAAATAGATTCTTAACTCTAACTACTGATAAGTGGGCTGTTACTTTTCATACTTCTGCCTTTGGGACACAGAAAAAGCAAAAAATAATTTTAAAAAATTAGAAAAATGTATTCCTCCCAATCCAATATGCTATTCAAGAGCATTCATCATAGCATGTGGGTTTTCACAAGAAGTTTCCCTCTGGGACAGTTACTCTGGTGTCCTGAAAAATGTATAGTGGTACCATCAACAAAAGTACTCCTAAGAAGTAATGGGACTTAAAAGTTTTGACACTTTAATGATGAATGCAGCAGAGGACTGAGGTAAATTTTGGTAAATACCCTTAAAGAATCCAAGTACAGGTGAGGGTTGTGTGTTCAACCTAAAGGATGATACAGAACAACTGCAACTTGCAATGACTCTAACATGAACACATAACAATCCTTTGAAATTTGAAGAGAAAATTCTTGCAAAGTAGGTGGTAGGATCATTTTCCTAAATTAAGTAATTCCATCACTTTTTAAAAAGATTTTAAGTATTATTTAAAAATAAGAATTAGCTAACATGTGGGCTAGGTACAGACAGTGAAAAAGCCTGAGGCTGAATTGATTCAGTCTTTGAAGGTTTGTCTAAGCTGCAGAGATTAAATTGAAACAGAAAGTGAACAGACATTTACCTTTGATTCAGGAAATGCACTCACATGACTGCAGTGGCTCAGGCCAGAAACCAGGGGGTGCTAGATCATGGCTTTCTGGCTATGTGTTTACTATCTCCTACTGCTGCCCCAGAGGTCTGTGGGAACTCTGTATGGTTGCTCATTGTTTCCTCTTCCTGCTTCCAGGTACCTCTGGGATTTATAGTCCACACTTACAACCAGCAGCACATTTGAGTGGGGGAAATTTAACCCCCCTCCCTGACCCCACACCCTAGCTGTGGTTTTTGCCTGGCTAGGGGGCAGTCCCCTCCTGCAGAATGTGCTGCATCCCCAGTTGGGCTTGCCCCCATCCCTTGTCAGCTAGCCGTCACTGCTTCAGCTAAGGAGCAGAGGGGCAGGGCCAGCCCAGCTCTCTGGAGCAAACAGCACAGCCCAGCACAGCCCAGGCTGCAAAGCATGCTGTGATGCTGGGGGATTGTGATTTAACTTGAACCAGAAAGGGGTCTGGGACAGAAGTTTCATAAAACAGTTTAAGCCAAATCAGTTAAGTCTGATAATCCATTCAACCAGGTTTATCTTAAATCAGTTTCAGCCATTTTGAAATGGGTTTATGTACACTGAACTTCTGTTCAGTTACAGGTTTAAACCAGTTTCTGATCACTGAAACCAGTTTGTGTAACTTCTGTCCCTAGTCATAGAAACTTTAGCTTCGCATGACAAAGCTATCCTTTAGATACAAGAGAAAAAATCACAAATGTGTGACTTTTTACTGTTGTGCAACTTGAGATTGGTTCATAATAAAGTAATATTTAAGAAAAGGCAAAGTAATTTTCTTAAAAGTTTTCTTTTTGGGTTTTTTTTTTACTTTAAGCAAAGTAAAAAGTTAAATTCAGATTCTTTTTTATTCTTTTATTCCTCCTTTGAAATTTTTGCTCTTTTTATGCCTTTTTTCATGTTTGTTGACTTAACTAGTGCCCAAGGTCTTCCTCCAGTTTTTCGGGTTTTTTGGTTGATCCCCTTTTCAGTCAATGATGCCACAGCATTTGAACGTCTTTGAAGCCATGTGATATTTCTGTTATAGTTTTATGATGACACTACCATATAAAATGCTCAACTAGAGCACTTCGTTGAATTATAGTTTCTATGTCTGCTGCCACACAGTTTCCATTTGTCTGTCAGTTGAATTTAAAAGTATCCTGAATGTTATTACTTCATCCTTTCCTCTAGTCTCCTTTAACCTGGAATCCTACCAAGGCAAGGAAATATAAAATCTTTCCTGTCTTCAAATTTAGGAGAATGAATAGTTCAGGAAGTTTCTTGGTCCCTATTTCTGTCTGGAGTTTTTGCCTTGGTCCCTGTTATACCTGAAATTCCAGAATGGATATAGCAGCTCTGAAGTATGTTAATACAATGATTATTAGTCATAAACAATGTATGAGAGTACACATTCACCATGTTGTCAAGATGATGCAAATGTTATTCATATGTGCCAGTAAAAACATTTGTACAGGCACCCAATACCTCAAATCCAGTTGCCATGTACAAATTAGAACAAATTAAAGTTGCCATTACTGTGTTTTTTCAGCATTCGCCAAAAATTTAACCAAATGGGAAAAAAATCAGCAAACCACAGCCACAGACTGCAAAAAGGACCCTCTACAAAAAACTTCCTGTAAGACATCAGAGTTCGTATCTTTAGGAACCAACAGCTAGGGAAACCCAGTGTCCTAGTGCACAGATTACTTTCAGCTATTTTTAGATCAGCCTTTACCATTGGTCATCTTTTGTGGTTTTTCTATAGTATGAAATATTTCATTCAAAAATGCTGTTACCACCACTTAGCTATGTTAGAACAAAAAAAGACTAAGCATATGTCCAATCTGTACTCAGTTCTGTGTGTAGCTGGTATAAATGTACCCACGATAGATTTAAACTTTCTGTTTTAGATACCTACATAAGTATGGAAATCAGTGCAAGCCAGCTGCCTGTTTGTATAGATTCATGTGCAGAAATGATAAAATAATTGACATAAAGAATATATATATTAGTGTGTAAAATGGCTTCTGGAGAAAGTTCCGTACTTCTAAATTTCAAGAGATTAAATTACAAAATAATATAAAAGACCTCCAAAATAGGTGAATTAGTTTGAAGGAGGAGATGCAGAGTTTTTTCATATGTTAGTTGGGATGCTGTTATAGAATCACAGAAAATTAGGGTTGGAAAGGACTTCAGGAGGTCATCTAGTCAAGCCCCCTGCTCAAAGCAGAATTAGCCCCAAGAATATCATCCCAGCCAAGACATTGTCCAGCTGGATCTTAGAAACGTTCAAGGATGGAGATTCCACAACCCCTCTGGGTAATCTGTTCCAGTGTTTTACTACTTTCCTACTGAGAGTTTTTTTCCTAATATCTAACCTAAACTTCCCTTGCTTCAACTTGAGACCATTGCTCCTTGTTCTGACATCTGCCACCACTGAGAACAGTCTAGTTCCATCCTCTTTGAAACCATCTTTCATGTAGTTAAAGGCTGCTAATAAATTCCCTCTAAGTGGGCACATCTACGTGAGATACTTAATGCCTACTGGACTAATTCTACTGCACATTAGCATGTCACACAAAAACTGTGCTAATGCACTGTGAGAGGGGAGTCAGGAGCCCCACCCCAGCATGGCCTAGACCCTGATCAGTGTACCCTGATACTTACCACAGGAACAGAGACAGGCAGCAGCTGGGAAGAGACCCAAACACCAACACCAACAAATGCAGGCTCAGCAGTTTCATAGCTGCTTGAGCCTGCATATTAGTGAGAGCTGGGGGCATGGCTCCTGAGCAGTGCGGGCTGCTCAAAAGGCAGCTGGGGATTCAGTTGAGCCAGCACTGTGGAGCGAGGTGCAGAACACTGGGAGATGCTGGCTGTGGAGCTGATAGTCTCCAGCTCCAGCTGCCACAAGGAGGAGCCGGGTGCCTGCCAGAAGACCCAGATGGGTGAGGCAGAGGGCAGCATCAAGGACCAATGGGGGCAAGGGAGCCTCACTGAGAGGCAGCAGCCTCAAGGGATGCTGCCAGGAAGCAAAGGGGCTCCAACCAGGAGCTCAGACACCAGGGCTGGGGATGGCTCCTCAGGCCCGCAGGCATCCCCAGACAGACCTACAGCAGGCAGAGTATATGGAATCATGAGCCCCCAGGAGGGGGAAGTAGGTGGCGCCAGCTGGAGGGACCAGAGCAACAGGACCACAGGTCAGCCGGGCCCCAGGGAGATGATGCCAGAAGAGCCAGCAGAGGCTGGAAACAGGGCAGTTGCCTGTACACATGGCTCTTAAGGTAAAGGGGACAGACAAGTCTTCCCCCAGGAACTGAGAGCCCAGAGAGAGGAAATCTCGGCAGCCTGCCAGGAGAAGCCAGTCATTTTCAGTTGAGTTTCTTCAGTGACAGTTTGGCCCCGGATGGGGAAAGTTTAGTTTCCCAGGAGAGGAGAAGCCGACCCAGAGATGAGGGACAAATCCCTAAAGATTGATGGCCAGGAAGACCCAACCCTATCAAGGTGGGCAGTGTGGGAAGACCTGCAGGGAACAGCATCTACCCAGGCTGAGGAGGTGGTAAGGGTGGGGTAAAGGGGAGGTTAGGAGCCCCATGAAGACACCCACAGGGTCAAGACCCCACCAGGTCCCCCAACAGGGAACTGTCTCCCCAACAAGAACACCAAAGATGTAGCAGGAAAGAAAAGGGGCAGTGCTCAGACCATCTAGGGGGCACTGGAATAGAGTTTCACCCTGAAGTTGCTGGGGAACAGGACACTGATGAAGAGGTCCCCAAAGCCATACAACACCTACCAGCGACATGCACAGATTAATCCAATGGATATTAACTATCACCTAAAAAGTGTTCATCTCTGCTAATGCACAGTAGTGCCGATTATGGTGCATTTAGTACTTGTTATTACATGTACTAAACAATGCACCATAATTATGGCACATTAATGAATGTGTAGTTGTACCCAGTTTTCTCTTCTCCAGACTAAATAAGCCCAGTTCCCCCGGTCTTTTGTCATAAAGTATGTGATCCAGCCCTCTAACCATTTTCATTGCCCTCTACTGGATTCCCTCCAATTTGTTTACATCATTTTGTAGTAAGGGGCCCAAAACTGGACGCAGTGCTCCAGATGTGGCCTCACCGGTACCAAATAAAGGGGAATTGTCACTTCTTCCCATCTGCCGGAATCATTCCTACAAATCCAGCCCAGTATGTTGTTAGCTTCAGTCATTTCAATTTTAAAAAGGAAGGAAATGAAACATTGGTGACTGGTGCCACCTTACTTGGGGGAGGGATGTGCCCCCAGCAATCAGTCAGCAACTGGTGAGGGGAGTTCCCCCCCATGGCAAAATTCACCAACCGGGAAGCAGCTGTGGCATTCCTGGAAGCAGCCACAGCACTTCCAGAAGTGACCACGGTGCTACATCCGGCGCTCCCATTCCCCAGCCAGTGCTCGCAGGGGGGCCACCAGCACTCCCGCCTGTCCCCCCTGCCTGTCACCTAATCAGGGAGTGTGGCTGGTCAGGGGGTACACCAGCATTCTCAGGAGGTGCATGTGCACCCCTGCACACCCTCTATGCATCAGCACTGATATGGAAAGTATCTGATTGTGGGGGAAATAAAATAGGGGTCTGTCACAGTTTGAGTTGTGAGCCCGATGTTGACACTGAGAGGTTTCTTCTAAAAGAACTTTAAATATAAAAGTCTCACTTTAAAGTATAAGTTAAGTTTTCTGTCTCCTGCAATTTTTTCTGTGCTATCGCATCATATTCACATATATAGTGGTGCTTTGAATATAAGAACTATTTACAGCAATAGCAAAATCCTACATCTGATGCCACTGCTATACTTGCCTGCTCCAAACAACTAACCTTTAATACAGCAAAGGAAATTGAAAATAGAAGAGACAATTATGACTTTGTTTCTGTTTTTCATTTAAAAATGGTTTATTGTATTTGCTGTTGTTGAACTAGGTAACATGTTCTAGTTGTGCCCAAAATTCTAAAGTCTTTCATAATAGTCTTTATATGCTTTTTGGTATTGGGTGGCTTGTTACTGCCATAAATGAAAGAGACTGTTTGAACAAAGAGTCTTTGGAGAGTGGCAGTGCATGTCTGCAGTAGCTTAGTAAATATAGCTACGTGGTTGAAATTAAGTGCGCTTGCCAATATTTTCTTACCACATTGATTCAGTGACTTTGATGAGAAATCCAGAATAAATGAGTTATTGCCATAAATATTTCCATGATTAAAGATGAGCCAAACTCTTTTTCAAACAAATAGGGCCAAATTAAGCAGAGGTAGTAGAGTGATGAGCCCTGTATTAGACTTGTACTGGAAAGGTAAGGAACTCAAAAATGTCTTTGATAAGGCAAGTGTCCCGGGAGGCAAAGTAATGAGCAGAATTTACCCGCAGCTCAGGACGGGACATGCATGAGGCAGAGGGAGGAGCCCATGCAACTCGTTAGCTGCCTTTTTGTTCAATTACAGCCAGCTGATGATGTCACCGTTAGACGCTGGCTGGCAGCAATAAGAACAGCAGCTGTGGAGGGGGTGGATAGCCCGGGTAAAAAGCTGCAGTAGCCATCAATGACGAAAGGAGCCTCTCCTGCAAGACTCATAGAGCCAGGAGAGCTGGCAGGGATGTGGACAGAGCGGGGCCAAACCTCTCGGTGGGCAACTGTACTGGACAACGGGGGAACTGGAGGCACGGCACCTGAGGACGTTGCTGGAGGATTACCCGGGAGTGAAGCGACCCACAGGTGGGGTGCCAGGATGACAGGGCACTGAAACAGCCTTGCCAGGGAGGGAAAGCCACTGGAGAGCCCTGAGGGGGTACAATCGGAGCGGGCATCGCCGCCAGACCCAGATAGGGTGACAGGCAGGAGGGAGGAACACTGGAGGTGATTGGTCTGGGTCAGGCCAGAAGGAAACCTGGGAGTGTTTGGGGTAGACCTATTAGAGGATAGGGAGAGACCGGGCGTTCGGCATTCTTGGTTGTTTCATTTGTTTAGTCAACCCTGGCTAAGGGATAGAGAGCTAGGGGAGTGTGCCCGGGGACTGAGGCTGAAAGGAAGCCTCTGTAAGTCTATAGTTTTCCTTTGATTTCCTTCCCCTGAAGGAAGGGGTGTAGGCAACTAGGGCCATGGCAGAGATTCTGACGGTGAGCACTGTGGCTAGGAGCTGCGGGCATTTAGAGGCAGGCCAGGGGGCATTGCCCACAGCTGAGAACAAGAACAACAGTCAAGTGACACACTGAAGGTGGCATGAGGCCAGGGTGTAGGGGTGGCAGAGCCCTGTTAGTGACCGCTGGCAAATCCTGGGCCACGGGGTACCCTGTCAACCGACCCCTCCCACTGAGGGACATCAAGTTGTGGCAGAAGAGAACGGGGTTGGGGACACAGAGAGAAGAGAGTTATTCTGGCACAGACAAGATCCCAACTGGCGTTTGACATCAACCTGCAAGGCAAAGACCGCTCGGGAGCAGTTATTCTAAGCCTGGCAGTCACAGCAAGTTATAGAAATAAAGTGTCCCTTTAACAGGCTAACTGGAAAAGGGTTGCAGCAGATTGTATACTCCACGCTGCAGGAGTCTGCAGGCTTGCCAGGACTACCACCAGCTGCAGGCAGTCAACCCTAATTACAGGTCTGCCTGGAGGACTAGGCCAGCTGAAGTAGATAATTAGCTGGCCATAAGAAGTTAAAAGCTCCTAAACAAGGGAGCTAGAGGTAATGGAGGTAGAAGACAGATTAGGAGAAGTGAGGCTAGTGGTGGTAGAACCGAGCTGTGCTACTTCTCAGGGTCTGAAAAGAGACCCAAGGCAGGAAGCAGCTGTACTACTGCAAGACCAGCGTCAAAGCCAGGTGGCGATGGAAGGCTGTGGTGCAGACAGAGCAGGAGTGAGCTGGCGTCATTCTCAGGGCTGGAGAAGACTTGGGACTGTGAGTGCACCCTATCATAATGTTGTGTTATTGAGTTCTGACTTATGTTTGTGGTGTTTCCTGAGAGGCCGTTGGGCCTGCAAATAGAGGGCTGTATTCTGTTTAAAGACTAAGCTTAAGCAATAACCCTGAACCCACTATAGTTGCATTGATACAAGTGAATTAAAATAGCTGTGTTTTCAGCATCATCGCCTCAGATTTTCTACTCCCAAGCTGCTTGTGGGTAATAGATAGCCAGTATCAGATTTTAGGACAAGTCCATGGATCTAGACCCTAGGTTGGAAAGATCCCAGCATCCACCAATCTTTGGACTGGCAATTGCATTGAAAAGGGACCCACTACAAGAGAAGCATAGGGCCAGGATGAGGGAAGAGTAAGGCTTGCAAACCACTTCTGAGGTGATTCCTGTATTTTCTTTCTGTTTGTTGATGTTTGTGCATCTGAGGGCCCCCCCTGCTATGCATCATGGAACATGAGCTAAAACAGCATAGAGCAGTGCTCTACTGAAATGGGAGGAAGAAGTCAAAAGGGCAGGTGCAAGCTCACAAAGGAAATGACTGAGACTGCCAAGATTTAGATCCAGAACCTCTCTCGGCAGAAAAAACAAATGAAAAAGCATTCCAGAACCCAGGAATGGATGCATGAGGGGGGATGAAGACCACTGATCTCATTTGTGAAAGATATGGAGGGGAAGAGAGAGAACCGTATGTGTAGATTACTTAGTACTGAGCAAATGAAAGAGAAGATATGACTGGGCACATCAGGAAGTGGCCTAGCATCAGCATTGTTTGCATATGTGTGAGGAGAAGAAGTAGATCACAAAAAAATAAACAGCAGAAGGTAGATCACAGAGGGAGAGGGAAATTGAATTGAGAAACTGTCAAGGATCATATAGAAAATTAACACACAAAATGGAAGGAAAGAAACTAGTTGGGAATATAAAATAGTAACAAGCATCATGGATTCTTTATCATGGTCACTGTAGTAAATGATTTTAAAGTGCAGGAGAAACAGAAAGATGAGGTCAGGCTAAAAATATTAATTATTAAGCAGAGAGAGTATGCTACGCTTTGCAGTTCTATGCCCCATTGTCCTACATTAAGGCATGCTAAAGGTCAAGAGCCAGGCTGAGCTTGAAATGTCCTTGTTTTCATTGGTTTGTCTAAAACTTAAATTTCTTCATCATTTTTCATATTGATTTGCACACATTTTCTGTCAAGTGCACAATACAGAATGTGCAATATCAGGCTAAAATAGCCTGCATTAGAGGAGAGCTGTCTTTAAAACAAACAGTAGGTGCTCAGCAGGAAAGAAATACTGAAGCCAGTGCTACACTGCATTCTTTGAGCCAGACACCTCTTTTGTTGAGAGATTATCACATCCCGTAACTACAAACAGCAGAAAGAAAGCTGTTACTTTGCAGGGAGTTCCTCTGTCTTTGTGCTGCATTTTTTGTTGCTGTTTTGGTTTTGGGTTTTTTTTTCCCACCTTCAAAGTTTCAGCCAAAGGTCCATTTATGTCCTAGGAAGCGTCACAGTTTTATCTAGGATGGGGAATCAAATGTCTCCGTTTTTCCATCATCATCAGAAGAAATCAACTTTTGGTTCAACTCTTGCCATGCAAGACATTCTATTTAATAGAGTCTTATATCACAGATGACATTATTTGTCAGCACCAGAATAATTCATTTATAAAAGGATGATTGTGGTGGGCACCATAATGATGTCACTGCCTTGTAAAAATGCAGAATGAGCACTTTGCTGAATTAGTTTCAAAGCTTCATAACAAAGTTTCCATATGTCTATAACTTCACTTTAAAGTATCCTGAACGTTATTACTTCATTCTTTGCTCTCTTCTCATGACGGCTCGAATTCCCAGCTGGGGAAAGAATACAATAAAATGTATCCACAAAATAAGGACCTAGTTCTGCAAGAAAATGTGATGCTAGATCCCCACTGACTTCAGT
The DNA here is from genome assembly GCF_001723895.1 of Crocodylus porosus. Lineage (NCBI taxonomy): Eukaryota > Metazoa > Chordata > Crocodylia > Crocodylidae > Crocodylus > Crocodylus porosus. The sequence goes on along the minus strand of NW_017728950.1, from coordinate 9,820,604 downwards.
TGTTGTAGCATTTGATATAAAAATGAGAATTTCAGAGAAGCCTGTTGAAGACAGGTGTCCAGCTTCCACCAAAGTTGAAAATCCCACCAAAATGTGCATATTAACTTTAAAAATACTGTCTTGTATAAGTTCTTATTTATTACTGAGCCTTTATACTTTTGAGTTGCTAAAACCCAAGTTTAATCATATTTTGAGTTGCTTAACTTTGTCCAAAAATAGCATATGTAGCATTTATGAAACAAATCAAAATGTCCATGAAAGGAAAATTGCAACAGAACATTGCTAACCTGTAGTTCACTAATACAAACATTGCTGCATTTGAACATACAAACTCCAACTTCTCCAGAGGCAAATACAAGGTTTCCCAGCAGCTTTTTATATTGTAGTCACTCCTTTGTCACAGCTCTTGCTCTTAAATTTACAGGGTGACTACTGAAAAATAAGTGATTTATGCATGTCACAACATTGTGTTCATGCAGGATCCACTACAGCAAAGTACAAAAACACCTTCTTTTCTTTTTCTTTCTTTTTTTTTTTTTAAAAGTAAAGCTAATATTAACACAGGACTTAAACATAAATATGTGCTTTGTGAGAGAGAGTTGGCCATTCACCAGTTATATTCTACAGTATTTAAAATATTTTCTTCCTATTGATAGAATTGATTTAAAAATATCATCCTTTAAAAAAAAAAAATACTATTCGGAAAAAATCCTATATATCTTTGTCAAATTTTCCATGTAATCAAAAAGTTTTACCAAAGCTGTTGGATTTTACTTAACTGCCAACAGAACTCAGGTGGCTTATTCAACAACCACTAATTTCAGTGGGTCTTGATTGCCTTAATACCTCTGCAGATTCAATCCTTACCTCTCAAAAAAAGGTGGCGAATTGTTAGCAATGCCGTCCTCTATCAATTAGCTAAACAGGTAAAGCATTGATGGAACAGTGCTCTGTATTGCTTCAACAGTGTAGTTCTACCAGTCCTGGAATGACAGAGGTAGGACTTTCAGTGATAAATTGACTTCGGTGGGAGCAATGGCAAGCCAATTTCGAATGCTTCTGAAAATTCCCCCGGACACTTAGAGACTGTAAAGGTGAGGGCAGGCTACATGCTCATTTGTGGCTTCTTTGCTGATACTTCAAAGAAAAGTTTTAGTAACAGAAATCTCTCCACACTTAATTCTTTGAATAATTGCTTAAAATGGTTAACATTTTAAAATGTAGTCAAGGCTATATGGAAGGTTGGGTTGTGTTTGACTTGCTGTACCTGGTTCCTGCAACATATGGTGCACAGGACCAAATATCTATAGTCTTAACTTGATTTAAGAGAAATATACTATTTACACTAGAGAGAAGAAGAAGCACTTTAGACTGCTAGTCAATTTCTCCCTCATCTTTTTCTTAAACATACTAAAGGTGGTGGTCATTTGCAACGACAACAAGGGTATGCCAAAATGAATCCTCTTGAGGCTATCAGTATGAATTCACCCACAGAATGGAGATGCGAAACGTTTTGTGAAACTTGCTTCTAACCAACTGGAAGATTATCTCTGGTATTTTTAGAGTTTTGTTAAACCTGGTTATTATCTCAAAAAATGTCACATCTATAAGAGCTCAGTATAAAAGGGTCCTAAATTCCCCATAACAAAAAACCTCACAAAAACTGGTAACAGCATTCATGCTGGAATGGCAAACTGTAAATTTCACATTTTTATAACGTGCAAAATTCACGGTTAATGTTACAGAAATTGAACTTTTGCTAGAGAGTAACTGAAGTAAATGCATCAAGAATTGGATGATATAGCAAAATTTCTAAGAATCTGTGACCAACATTTTATCTCATGCCTCTGTTTCATTAAGGTTATTTTTGGGCATACCTCCATATACTATATTATAAATAGCAAAGTGTATGTATATATGAGGTCTATCCAAAAGTAACCTTACTGAAACTGAGAGGCATATACCTACACCAGGAGATAAGATGTTGGTCACAGATTCTTTTTTTTCTTATATACTATATATAAATAGTTTTTATAAATGCACAATTATTTCAAATAAAATGTTTAAGGAAAGAGAAAATGACTTACTGAGCAATTAGCCTTGCTTCAAATACGGTTTTAAAACTATGTTTGATCTCTTAGCAGTATCCTTTGTTCAACATAGCTTGGCTGAGATTTTTCATTTCTAAAATCAGGCTTCATTTGTGATTTATTTTGGTTAAAGACAAAAAGCCCCTTCCTGCCATCCTGTCAGCAGCACATCAGACCTCTGATCCATATGAAGATCAGTGCCTTTTTTTCACTTTGAAAAGATAAATATTCTCTCTCCTGACCCCCTGAGATGTTCAAAACAACTAAACTAAGTATCCCACTGCCTCCTTTGATACCTGAGAACATGAAACATGGTCCTTCAAAACAGAGTTTGTTTATTCTGTTTTGCTACAGTAGTGAACTATTAAGGGTGATTTACAAAGTGCTTCTTGCTGCTATAAAGCATTAATAAATCAGAATGATACGACAGCTTGCAGCAAGCCATATTCTATATAACCAGATTGTTTTATGATGCAATATATCTAGAATTTTAATAATTTAACTGCTAGTAGGGATTTTGTGAAATCTGTACAACTTTCATTTTGCTGTACAAGTGAATCATATTTGTCTCTTCATCTGCCCTCACTTCAAGATGAAGATGGAAGGAATTGCTGTTATTATTTCATGGCCCATTCACAGATGAGAAGGCTTTGATGTAGGATTGTTCAAAATTTCTGCAGGGAGTTTTTCATTAAAACCTAATTCTGTGGGGAAGAGGAATAGAGTAAAAGATGAATGTCATTTGGATGATATTAGCTGGCAGATTAAAGTTACACAAGACATCATTTGAAACATGAATGTACTCCTAAGTTGTCCCAGAGGCTCTGCAGCATCTTTGCTGTTTTGGCAAAGTATTTAGAACATTATAAGTGACAAAGATCACCTGTGGGGAAAAGAGCAGGGTGACCACTGCAAAGAATTGGGGACATTGGACAAAATGATCCTGAAAGGTTGACAGATACAATGAGACAGCCAAGCTTCTGCTACATCAGAACAGATTTGAGTTTTATTACTTTAAGCACTACTTACCATATGTCAGAGTAATTTTACAGTCGAACCTAGTTCTCCTTTGCCTGATCAGCCTTTTATGCTTCCTCATCCCTGTAATTGGGGAAGGTTTTTTTTTAAAAAAAAAAAAGGGAATGTGCTTGCATAGTCCTCCTTGCTTGGGGCTTTTCTGGATGGTGTAAAACCAGAATGGCAGCTATACATCTCCACTATACATCAGTATAATGGGCAGGGGGTGCTGAGGTAGCTAGCACACTGCTGTAACTGGTGTTGCAACTGGTGTTGCAACTATTCTGAGTTGCTGCAAGAACCCCAGGGGACAGCGAGCAGTGGTGCTGCGACAGCCCTAAAACTACTTTAAGTGTGGAATATGTTGAGATGGGGGTGGGGTGGTAAGAGTATGTCTAGTCCAAGAACAGAAAGAGAAACAGATGTAGAAGGCCATGGCAGTTTCTGATTCAGCATCTGTACTGAAGATAGGAAAGAAGGGAAAACCAACTTCATTATTAATCCATAAGATAGCACCAAAAAATTGCCAGAAGTCTTTTGTGTGGATACTTGCTAGTCACATCTTTACATATAGCCAAAAAGTCCTAGAGTATGTGAAGAGAAAAGAGCAAGGTGGTACTTTCTGCATGCTAGACCGGTGTTCTCTGGTCAGGTTACAGCAACCTGATTGCTCCTACCTGTTCTAACTACCAGCATCTTACAGGACTGTTACTTCAGCTAGGGATTGCTGGCTTGAAGTCATACTTTAGACTAAGACCTATATAAACATGTATGAAGGGCATGGCAGAGCTGTTTGCCACCCAAAGATGCCTGGCCCACAGAAGAGAATCTCTGGTTGTTGTTGTATTTTAAGGTCATTTTGCTCTGAGTGATTCCCACCTTCATAGGAAGTTGGGCCAATTCATGTCAGGAAAAAATGGAGGTGGAGAGGAAAAGGAGAGTGTAACAGGAAAACAGACATAGCTACAGAAGCATGACAATTTTCATGTCTGTACAGTGCCTGATTTATCAGGGTCCTGGTCAATCACTAACATTTCTAGGTGCTTTGATAATTCAAATTAAAATAATAATTGAATGACAGGTTCAGTGTTTATTCTGGAAAGTAGAGTAGAATATTAGGATCACAGGATCAGGGTTAGAGGAGATCCCATGAAGTCATCTAGTCTAGCCCCCTGTTCAAGGCAGAATCATCCCTGACTCAACAATCCTAGTCAAGTGTCAGTCTTGAAAACTTCCAGGGATGAAAATGTCATGACTTCTCTAGGTAGCCCTTTTCAATGCTTAACTACCCTTGTGGTCACAAAGTTCATCCTGATCTCTAAACTAAATTTCTTCTGCTGCTGTTGCTCCTAGTCTGGTCCCTTATGGTCACAGAGAAAAAGCTATCTCCATTCTCTTTATAATTGCTTTTCAGTATTTCAAGACTGTAAGGGTGACAATAATTTGGATTATTGGAGAGCATTGGGTCTGCAGCTGGAACAAAGCTTTTAATCTGTGTCTCGGCAAAGCTGCTGGTCACAAGGCAGAATGATGACTTAAACTAACCTTGCAAATGCTTAGGCAAGTAGTTTCTTTAACAATGGAATAGTGTGCAGGATACATGATTTCTTGTGGAAGAAGAACAAGATACAGCCCACCAGCTATCATCAGGTGATAAGACAGAAGCCAGACCTTGGAGAGGCTGCTGGAGTCAGCAGAGAACCAGAAAGTGACCAAGAGTATCCAAGTTCATGGTCTTACACATGTGCTCTTAGCAGAGAGGCATGTAAATGAAGGGAATGCATAGGCAATTCTATGCTAATGAAGTAAACAGTAAACCGAGGAGAAGCTTGAGATGGGAGGAGAAATAGGTGGAACCTGAGGAGAGACATGGGTGGAGTGAATGTTAGTATGTATGAACCAAGGTATATAAATATGGAAAAAAACCATTGTTCAGGGCAACTCCCTGATTTGTTGGGGTTTTTTTGGGAGCTAGTTCAAAGCTAAATAAATTCTAAATAAAGCTGTTGCGAGCAATGTGTGCAAGTAGTGTTTGCTCCCTGTCCGCTCTGGCTAATGAGTAGCAGGACTCATGAGTGATTGAATCATTATCTCCCTAGTTGTTGGGTGCCGCATAGAGTTGGGGTCTAACAAAGACCATTATCAACACCCCCCTCCGCCCCCTCCCTCAGCTCCTCTTCTCCAGACTAAATAGCGCTAGTTTTTTGTTTTTCTTCAGAAGTCATGCTTCTCAGGCCTCTGATCATTTTTGTAACTCTCTTCTGGGCTCTTTCCAATCTGTCTACGTTTCTTTTGAAGAGTGGGGAACAAAAATGGACTTCATGCTCCAGGTGAGGGCTCGTCAGTGCCAACTAGAGTGAGAGAATCACTTCCCTTGATTTGCAAGTTATGCTCCTGTTGATACAACCCAGTATGTTGTTGGCTTTTGTTGCAACAGAAAAAAATCATACCGTTGGCTCATATGCAGCTTGTGGTCCACTGTAACCCACAGGTCCATCTCTTCAGTACTACAGCATAGACATTCATTGCTCAGTTTGTGTTTGTGCGTGCAATTATTCTATCCCAACTGCTGGCCTTTGCATTTTTCCTTGGTGAATTTCATTTGACTGATTTCAAACTATTTCTCCACTTTCTCCAGGTCATATTAACTAAGTGTAACATTCAGAATGCCACAATGCAGAGGATCCTCAGATCTATGTGCTCTTGACTGCTAGGAATCAATCTGTGAATATGTCTAAAAATGTCCATAATGTATTTCTGTACTGTCACATCTGAAAATGAGTATTTTTTTGGAGGGGGGTGTATTTTCCCAACTTTTACAGAGTATCTGACCTTGAACAGAAGCAAAAAACTCAAAAGTAACTAGTGGTGTCAACTAACACATTTCTGATCATAAGAACAAGAGGTTTGCAACTCAAAGTTTAATCAAAGCAATATAATTTGACAGTCTGTTTAAAAAAACAAAAAACACGAGATCAAGATGCCTTTCATAGAAATAGGATGCCATTAAAAATCATCGTCATCATCCTCTTTGTCCCTATGGAAGTCTTTTCAAGTTTCAGCATTATCAATTTCAATTAACAGTAATGGTTTGCTGAGGGTACCTGTCTGGACTGAATAACCTTCAGCTGCTTAGTAAGACATTCCATTTTGCATAAGGCAATTTCCTTAACTTTTTCTTAAGAGACTCTAACTCATGGAAAATGTGCATTTTTGACAAGGGCAATTATATTTGTTATGCGGGGTGGGGAGGGGATGACAGTGCCCTTATTTTCAACTTGTTTGACAGCTCTAGTAAGTGCTGTGGGAATCCAAGCCTAGATGAAAACTCACAGAAATTTTACAGAATCCAAACTAACGTATGAGAATATGTTTGTTATGCTGCATTTTGATGCATGAGTAAACAGTTGGTGGTTTCCACCAAATGGTGATCTTTCTGATCTTTTGTAGGCAAGCTCCTCTCTGACCATGATCTGTTTTCATTCAACAGTGGGGGTCATCCACCTCCCAACACATTTCCTGTCACTCAGTCTTCTCATTATTCCCAGCCCAACAGAGCTATTAACTTCTCATCGCAGAAGCTATCTGTTGTCTGTTCTCTCTTTCTCTCTTTTTATTTTTATTTTTTTGCTTCTGTTGGTAGCATTTGAGTCTCTCCAAGTTCTGATCCACCTGCTCCTCCATTCTTTTGCTTCACATTTCTTTGGAGACATGCCCAACCAGCCCAGGCCCAGCTCAACCCCTGTATCTGCTTTCCTTGTTGTCACTTCCACCTTGCAGAGCATCTCTGGAAGTCCTGTGAGCAGATAGACCTCTTCCATTACAACTTTTCTTTCTTCCTTTAGTTCTGCTATTTTCCCAGCAAAGCAACTCAACTTCTTCAACTTAAGTAAATCCTACCCTGGAATTCCAACCTTAGACTCAGTCTTCAAAACCTCCTCTCCTCCTGCTTCCATTTTTCTGTCCATGGAAAATAAAAAAATACAGTGACAGCTTCATTGTCCCCTCACAAAAGCTTCTTCTCTTCTCTCCTGCCACCATATGCCACAGTAATTCTATTCCATTTCCTGATTTTCTTTTGTACCTGCTCTCATTCCTTTCCTTAATCTTCCTTAAGCTCCTCATTTCTCTCTGGTTCTTCCCCCTAACAGTGCAATTATAGTTTAGTGTCTCCCATCTTCAATAATCAGGTTTCATCCTACATTCCACGTCAGCTAGTACACCTTTTCATTTGATGTCCACTGAATTTGGAATCATCAGGAATTCCTCTCCTCCATCCCCACCCATGACAGTCTGCAATCCAACTTCAAACCCTTGTGCTCAACTAAAGCCACTCTTGCCACAATCTTTTGTTGCTGTATATCAAAACAGTACTGCATCCTCCTCATCCATGAACCTCTTTTTTAAAATCGTGTCCTTCCTTTTGTGTCTTGACTCTACCTCTGTCACTGTTTTCCTTCCCTTCTCTACTCCATCTTTCTGTTGAGGTCCCACATAGTTCAGTTCTTGGCCCCTTATCTTCTTGCCTTTCTAAGGGTCTGCAGATAAGAGCAGAGCTCACAAAGAACTACCATTTCTATGCAGACAATGCACAGATAAATCTCTCTCCCAAGGCCTGCCTCATTCCGTCCAAACTAACATCTTGGCCTTTTCTGTCTGGCATCTGGTCCTGGATATCTAACCATCATCTCAAAGTCAGTATACCCGTTTGGCCCTGCCCTCCCAAGCACTCCATTTGTTAATTTCTCTGGGCAGTACTGCCATCCTGCCCATCTTTCAACCACATAATCTTGGCAGCATGTTCAATTTTAACTTCTTTCTAGGTATTAACATCCAAAATATTCCTGGTTCTTTCTTCTTAATGTTTCTAAGATACAGCCTTTTGTATCCAGTCACACAGCAAGAACCCTTGACATATGGCTCCAACCATAACCATGCAGAATCCTGCTGCCACACATACCACTTACCAAGTTTGCCACTTTCTTGACTGTATCATCCCTTGTTTTACTCCACCAGTTTCTCCCTCTTGTCTTGCATCAAATTTCCTGCCTCTCTTCCCTTTTAAATGCTGTCTCAGTTTAGCCCCATCATACTTAGCATCTCTGAGCACTGAGGGGCCAACTTCCTGCCACTGATTAATGCCACAAAGCTGTCCATCACCCACTTGCTAATTTTTAAACAAGCAAGCTTTCTGTCATGCTGTATCTCACACCCAGGAAACATGAAAACATCTGCAAACCCCTCTGGACCCAGGCCATTTTTTTGTCTTTGTATAATGCACATTCTGGCCCATAATAAGGGCTTCTGTGTACTTCAGTAAGAATAATATAAATAAGCATATTTTTGTCAGATACTGTAATCTGCTAATAGATCTACATATGCATACTGATTTAAAATTTAAAGGGACAATTACAGGAAAAGCTATTAATTTTTAGCTTTAACCTTTAGGGAGTTGGCCGTATTCCATTGCATGAAATTTCTATGCAGTTAGCCCATAGAAATATAATGGCAACACCTTTGCTGTTCTTAATACAAATTCCCTCTTGTCACATATGAATACCTTACTCACTATGGATCCAAAGCAACAAGAGGAATTGACTGAGAAGCTGCCCATATTTCAAAGAAATGCATGGAATTTTAGCCATGTAATTCCCATTAAACTCAAGGACTTCTGAAGCAAAATCCCCTTGCAACTTAAAGTTTAATTGCATGATTCTGAGCCTAGAAGCTTATAGCTACATCATTCAAAGCCTAGTTATGCAAGTCCCAGAAAACTCTTCTCTATGTCTGCCTAACAGAGATTGCCCCCCGCTACTGCTGGTTAGATCTCCCACTTTAACTACCACTGTCTCTCCAGGGGCCTCAGAGTTCAAGGCAAGGCCTTTATATAAACACTTTCTTCTCACCCTCTTTGATATCTCTTGCATAGAAAAGGAAGGAGAGTTTCTTAACAGATCAGCAAAAAAAAATCTGCTTTCAAAGATCAGATGTCTAGTGAACGTAGTTTTTAGATAAAATTCTAGCAGCTTTGGTAACTTCTGAAATTAGCATCGCTCATTGAAATTGATCTTTGGAGAAGTTTTCACAGTATTTGTCTGTGTATTCAGTTACAGCAGTAGTTCTCAACTAGAGTTCTGCAGCATCCCTTTAAGGTTTGTTTTTTTTTGGCAACAGAACTGCTCTATTATTTTTCCGTAGTCAAGAAATGAGTGAAAGCTAAGAGCTGGCATTTCTGCCTTGAATCTAATGAGAGGTGCCTTGAGTGTAAAAGGAATGAGAACCACTGACTTACAGGTTAATACATTTTCTTTTCCATTACTAAGGCTAAATATATTGTCCTTTTTACAGTGAGAAAGAGAGAGCCCTTTCTGCTGTTTGTGTTACAATTAAAAATCAATAAAAAAGAAAGAGAGAACTCAGTCTGTAAACTTCCTATTACTGGAGCCAAATTCAGACTTTCAATTACAAGTCAATACCTAGATACTAGGGCTGTGCGAAGCTTCAGTCCCTGATTTTGATTCGGCTCAATTCAGTAGCTGAATCTCCGAATCAAGTTAGAGGACCCTTTTAATCTCTCTGAATCAAATCAGATATAGACGTAGCTTTAAGTGAGTGTTTTTTCTATATACCTCTAAGTAGCAGCCGGCTCATCAACACTGCGATGCTGGGGTGGATGAAACATCCCACAGAAGTGCGGGGAGCTGCCCAGCACACTCAGCAGTAGACCTAGAAGTGGACCAGAAGCACTTCCGGTTCACTGGGGACCCCCCAGGCCCCCAGCTCAGTGACTGGTGCCTGGTGCCTCCTGGGTTGGGGGGGGCACCTGGGGTCTCCCTGCAGCTGATTGCTGAGCCAGGAGGTGCAGGGAGACTCCCTACATGCTCCTCAGTGGACCTGGAAGTGGACAAGAACTACTGGTCCACCTCCAGGTCTGCTGCTGAGCACACTGGGGAGCCCCCCATGCTTCTGTGGGATGCTCCATCCACCCCAGCATCACGGCTTTCACAAGCCACGCCTGCAACTTCAACGCATATAGAAAAACCTTTTAAAGCTGTGTCTGTGTCCAAATCGCTGATTCTCCAAATCAGCATTGAACCTTCAGATTCAGATTTGGCCGAATCAAATCGGGGACAGTGATCCGATTCAACAAATTGAATCACTGTTCCTGATTTGGGCCGAATCCAATAGAACCCACTTCGCACACCCCTACTGGATACAGCTATCAGAGAACCATACAGTTATTTCTTTACTTCCTTCTTCAAATGCTGGACAGTAGGTTTTTCAGATTACAGAAGACAGGGCTTCAGGCATAAAAAACCCCCAAAAAAACAATAAATCAACTGCAGGATGTTTCCTACCTTCACTGCAGTGTTTATCTTCCCTTTGGATTACCGCTGCTTTCTATCCTGTGGCTGACATCACTTTTAGTTCAATGGAATGAAAATGTGAAGGAAAGATACCAATGGGTGTAGCAAAAGAACCACAGTCAAACTGAAATTATAGTAATCAGGAGTCACTGATGAAAGAATAAGTCAGAAGCTAAGGACAGCCTAATGGAAGAAGGCAGAGTTGAAAGCACTGCTATAATTTTAAATGAGCTGACAACGGTGACAAAACGAGAGAGGGAGGGGGAACCTGCTAACGAGCATGGCTCTGTTCTGTCAAGATTCCATTTTCCATGCCTTGTGAAGTAGAGAGATCACAATAAAATGCAATAAGCACAGTACTGCTATGCTTCAGTCCTTGATCCCTGTAACCAGAAGCTTTTTGGTAGGTTTAGATTATGAGGATTGATGAACAATTATATTCTGGGTTCTGTGGGGTTTTTGTTTTGTTTGTTTTTTAATGAATCAATAACCTTATACTCGCATTCTCAAACCCCTGGCAATAGTTTGTCATTCCTGTAAAACTAGGATTAGTACCATCTACTAATATCACTGCCTGGGTTAATTCATTGTCTAACAATGCCTGAATGCATAGCGATTTATCTGCTTTTCTTTTGTCATCAGGTCATATCTTCTGCTGAAAGTTCTCCCTTGACTGGTGTTCATCCTTCCTGCCTGACACAGTAAAAACATCTGTTTCAATTTACTTTAAACATTTTGTGGATGTGAATCCTGAAAGCAAGTGATTGTCCTCTTCTAAAACCAAGTCTGGTTATTAAGGGTGGGTTTGCTTCAAGGTTAGCACAGGGGAAAAATGCTTTGGGTGGCTATGGGAGGCTTGGGACAACACCTGGACTGGCCCCAGCAGCTTTACCATGTGTCCTGGGGACCTCCCATGGTTCCAGTGGAGGCAATTCCAGTGGGTGGAGCTTGGCTGGCAGCTAGAGCATGGCTGTAGCCAGCCAGGCTCCAGTTTCTGGTAGCACACAATGCTGCCAATTGCGTCACTCTGCTTTTTCCTGGTGTGGTTTTTTTTTTTAACACCATGATCTCCTGGTGTCAAACCCCGCCCCATATTGTGTGTGTCTACACATTAATTTGTTTCATAGATTTCATAGACATTAGGGCTGGAAGGGACCTCGGGAGATCATCGAGTCCAGCCCCCTGCCCAAAGGGCAGGAAGTCAG
>NW_017728950.1:9803616-9808914 GCF_001723895.1 Crocodylus porosus | reverse complement strand
AATTGCTCCAGTAAAGGCAGGCATCTACATGTGCAGGGAATTGGGAACAGATTTGCTAACAGCAAACCGCTCCTGTTTCCTGAGCCCACTGCCAGAGGGAACTGGAGGCTCTGGGCACAGCTATCTGCAGTGGAAGGCTGTTTTTTTAAAATAGCAACCCCATTCCCTGCTCCCTGTCTGGCTGCTTCTCTGGCCAGGAGCAACATGCGTGCAGGGGCAGCAAGTGGCAGCTCTGTCACTGCAGCCTCTGCTTCCCTGTGCCATTGCTGCTTCTGCCCCTGGCAGTAATGCCCAGCACCCCAGCCTCCTGATGGCCACTGTACTGGCCCTGCTGGCCTGCCATGGTGACCACCATCTGTCTGGGCCTTGCTGGTTCTCCTAAGTGCAGCAACCGCCTGTCCATCCTCACTGTACTATCCCAGGCCCCTGCCACTTCACAGCTGCTGCCTGGACCCTATTCTACTGGCTGGACCCCAGCAGAGGCAACAACAAAATGCTCCTGGATGCTACTGCTAGGGTTTCCCATTTCCTCCTGGGACTCCAGCCCTGCTGTCTCTGGGCCCACTAGGCCATCCAGGACTGGTGGCTGTATGTCGTCCAGCCCGCCAGAGATAACAACCAGTGGTTGGAAAAGTTCTGCATGGCCCAGGCCACCTTTCTGGACTACTTGGAGCAGCTCTGCCTGCACCTGGAGTGGCAGGACACCTCTATGTGGCAACCACTCTCCAAAGACACCTGGCTGGCCACTGCACTACCGAAGATGGCCATGCCCCCCAGTATCTGATGTGATGGCCGCCTCTGGCATGGGCAGTTCTCCAAAAGGAATTTTACTGCCCTCACACATTTTATTTCCTTTCCTTCCCCAACAACAGAGCCCCTTCAACACCCACCCCATCTGCCACAAATAAAATGCCATCTTTCTGCAAACTACTTTCAACAATGTTGTGTATGTGCCCTCCTGGGGTAGGAGAGCCATGGGGTGGGGGCAGAGCCCAGGGACAGGCAACCACCATCCTGGCTGAAGGCTGTGCACACATAGATTCACATGTCATGGCAAGCCTGGAAGGCAGGGGGCTCATCCAGGGGCAACAGCAGCTGCTGGTCTCCCAATGTGGGTGGCTCTCTGTCCAGTGGTCAGGGCCAGAAGGGCTGGCATATGGTCCTGGCCCTGTTGCAGACTGCTCTTGCTCTCTGTAAATGTGGAGTCAGGGCAAGTGGCAGGGTTTGGCCTAGGCAGGAGGCTGCGTGTCATGGGACCCATGGTGGGGGCTAGGGCAAGGGCTCCTGGCTAGTGGATGCAGTGTGTGACATCCACCAAGGCCCACAAGGGGGCCTGCAACTGGGCAGCGGGCAGCTGTCAGGGGACATGTAGGGGCTGTGGTTGGGGGCAGGGCAGCAGGCAGTATGAAGACCACTGGGGCCAGGACAGTGGGTGTGTCCAACACCCAGTGGTCATCCTCCATTGCCTCTACTACCCTCTCCATGAACACAGCCTGCTTCTCCACATGCTACTCCTCCAGGGCCAGGAGCTGTGCCCTAACCTCCCAGTCTGCCTGGTCCCATATCTCCTCATTCTTGTCCTGCATGTCCTCATGGGTGATATCTTCTGCCTGCCACATGTCCTGGCAGGTGAAGTTCTCTGTCCGCCACACATGCACATCTGCCATTCAGTCCTCTGAGGCCATCACCAGCTGGTCCAGGAAAAGGGTCTGGTCCTGGATCCTTCTCCTGAGGATATGGAACTTCCACAGAGTACTGACTGAGGCAGTGGTGACCCTAATGATGCGTGCCAGCTACAGCCTCTTCCTTGTGTGCAGCTGCAGGACCTGCAGCACCATAAGAAAGAAGCTGCTTGTGAGCGTTTGCAACATTTCTGAGAGAAGTGTCTCAGAACAGCAGCTCAAGAGTATGCAAAGGACTCCAGTAGTGAAAATCTTATAGGTTTGCCTGTAAACTGCAGTACAGCATCATCTGTTTGATAGTATACTCAGATGGTTTAGTTCATACCCACACAACTCAACTTGGAATCTTGAAATCAAGACAGAAGCTTAGATAAGTTTGCTTGAGATTTAAGGTTTCTTTTAAATACATTTTAAAATTAATTTTAATTCTAGACCATGTTCTCTGCTTTCAAATGTCTCTGTGCCATTCTTCTAGCTATTTCAAAACATGACATTTTACAGGCTTTCAGTTCTTACTGCGGAATGTTGCCATTTGCTATGTTGAAAAAAAAGTTTTAACAACAGCTGGTGAGATAAGTTTAAGTGAAAAAATAATTGGTAAGTATGAGCACAATCTGCTTCCCATATTGTACTGCCCAAAGCCTACCTGTAAAAAAATATTTTTGTAGAATATTTTTATTGCATTTTTATACAATCCCATGGGCTCAGGAAATTGCACACAAAATGGTATAAGTGACTGGAAACTAGTTCAAATCTACAACACAACAGGAGTTCAGTGCACATAAACTGCTTTTAAAATGGCTGAAACTGATTTAAGATAAACCTGGATGGATGTGGTATCAGACTTAACTGATTTAGGTTAAATTGGTTTGTTGAAATTCTGTCCTAGTTTCCCTGCAGATTCAAGTTAGCTTGAAGCATCCCAGGATACTTTGCACCTCTGCAACAAGCCCCTCTTTAGCTTTGGCACTGCAAGCATCTAATTAGTGGCTCTTGGAGCCATTTTAATAAGTGCCCCCACCACCACCTCCAGAGCACATGTACTAAATTTAATGCTTATTAGGAAAAGCACATTAATGCACATGTAGACACATCCAGTATGTTGTTGGCTTTTTGTTTGTTTGTTTTTTGCAATAAGAGCAGACTAGCTTATATTCAGTTTATAGTCCACTATAACTGACAAGTCCTTTCCTGCAGTATTGCAGCCTTATCCCTCTCGCTCCTACCTTTTAAAGTTAGAGTGAAGTGTTCCATCAATTTTAAACCAGAAGTGTGCCGAGGTACCAAAAGTTAGAGAAACACTGCGGTATAGGATATTCTAGCTATTTCAATTGTATTGCATTGTAAATGTTATGGTTCCTCCCTGGATTTAAAGTTCCTTACAAATAAAAATTTGTAAATAAGTAGAAAAGTTTTACCATCTATCAAAAACATTATCTTGGTTTAATTTTCTTTTTGGGGAGGCAAACTTAAATGAAAGGGATTAATTAGAACACCACTACATTTCAGAATTACTCCAGCATCACTATCTGAAACCTGAGGTTCAGCCAAATTTTACTCCTGAAGGGGAACAGACTTTTACAATAATACCACCACTTACTCTGAGGCCATTATGTCAGAAATGAGTATGCGTTTCAAATCATAGTGACTATAAATACAGTTAGAGTGGGAATAACTTCACCCATGTTTTCAGAGAGGACTGCTTTAAACCAAATTCAGAATTTCCTTATATTTTGTGGGTTCGTTTTTTAAGTCTTAATCAAGATAATTCTGGTACCATGCTGCATTCTCAAGTTAAATAGGATGAGAGGAATAGTCGTGCTAAACCAGAACCATAGTCCTTTTAGTCTCATACCAGCTGCTTTACTGGAAGGCACAGGATTCCCAGTAACAAGAAAATTTCTTGCCCAGTGTCTTTATCAGTTTCAATGTGAGACAGAATTTGACCTCTGTCACTAGTACATCCTGGCATTTAGACAAAGTTTCAATAATTTTTTTTTTCTGTTTTGGAAATTTAGCATATTATGTTAAAAAATCTTCCACTTCTAAACTTCTTGGTGATAACAGCGGGAAGAAATTTTGATAGGATCATTTATTTTCAGATTAGATAGATACATCTATAGTCTTTTACATTTTGACAACAAGATTGAAAATAAGCCTTATGTGTACTGGTTTTTGCATGGAATGTATGCTGCACATTGTCAAAAAACTGTCAAGTGTGGATGAAAGAAAACATGTGTTTAGCATTCAGCAGATACTCGAGTGTCCCGTAAAAAATAACAGTGTCTTAAAATGAAGGGCTGTAGTGTAACTTGAAATAGGAAGGACAAAAGACAGTAGGAGCATGTGTTACAGAAATTGCCTTCACTGTTACAAAATTCCAAGCCCATTTCATTTAAAAAAGGACAATTTTGACAAAATTAGCCTTCCCAGGATTTTCTTTTAACTACATTGCAGCTTGTTTCCTTTTATGTCTGGACTATCAGTCATGGCTTAGCTGCATCTCTGTTCTTTGTATTACATTGCCAGAATATTAGACTTCCTGTAGAGAAAATATAGCAAGGATGACTTCAGGGCAGCCGTGTCTGCTGCACAATGTCCCACTGAGCGTGTGGTAGTGGTCACATCTCTAAATGAAGCCAAAGTTATTTTTAGTTTTTAAAAGGAGCTGAATAGTGGTACTCAATATTTATAATCCTCCTTTTAACTCTCATAACCCTGGCTTAAGATGCTCTACAAATACAGGATAACAGCATCTCCTCAGAAAATATAAATCAGTATTATGAGGTGAAATTGCGGGGGGAAATTCTTGCCACAGATTGATTTCAGTTCAAGTAAGGAAGTGCAGGCAAGTGGACAAGGTAGTTGTTCAGCGTCTTTGAGAGCTTTCAACATCTTTTCTTCATTTTTTTTCTAGACAAAATGGATTTGTGACAGGAAGCAAAGCTAAGTCTACCTGAATATGTCATTGACTCTTGCCTTTTCACCTACTCACAAAATGAGGGGTATGAAGTACCCAGCCATTTAATTTTGACAGGCACAAAAAAGTATTTTTTCCCCCCACAAAGAGCTGCCATATCTGCTGTTGTTTAAAAGTATTTTTGTGCATTGTAAGGAGGCAGGGACAAAGGAGGGTGGAAGTACATTGTTCATACTGTTCCTTGGTCCCGGTGTCAATCTCTGCCATGTGCTCATTGTCATGCATTACATAACACCCGATGGAGAGAGCTTGAGGATGGGGCTATGCTGCTTAAAGCTGTGGAAGGCTAAGAGTAAGTCAGCAGGGATACAGAGGCTGAAGTCTGACAGATTACACTCGGTGCTGACATACCTAAAAGACGATCAAAACTGTATACATAGAATCATTGAATCAATGAGTCGGAAGGGAGCTAGACAGATCATCGAGTCTGACTCCACGCCATGGGCGGAATGAGCACTGGTGGTGGCAGGGATCATAAAACCCCAGCCAAGTTCCTATCCAGTCTCCTCTTGAAGATTTCCAGGGAAGGTGAGAGCACCACCCCTCTGGGAAGCCCATTCCAGGCTCTGGCCACCCTTACAGTGAAGTAGTTCTTCCTAATATCTAACCTAAACCTATCCTCCCTCAGCTTGTGGC
>NW_017728950.1:9746460-9803516 GCF_001723895.1 Crocodylus porosus | reverse complement strand
ATATACTTGAAGAAGGACTTTTTGTTATCCTTAATCCCAGAAGCTAATCTAAGCTCCAGTGCTGCTTTAACCTTCCTTACCAAATCCCTACAAGCTTGGGTCAGGGAGGCGTACTCCTTCTTGGTCCCTGCCCCCTGCTTCCACCACCAGTACACTTTTTTCTTTGCCCTCAGCCCAGCCTGGATATCCGCACTCAGCCATGAAGGTTTCTTGGACCTATACAAAATACATGCCATAGTTTACCTATGAGCATATTGATCACATGTAGTGAATTACGTTTTTTCTGGGGTTTTTTATGCTGGTACACTTATGCTGAGCTTCCCAGAAATCTTGGAGATGCAGAAAGGAGCAAAATCTAAATGCAAATTTCAACCCAATTAGTACGTCTATGAAGCTTACTAACCAGGCTGTCCACATCCCGTTTGCCTTATGCCATGTTTCCTTTTCCTTATGTTATGCAACCTGTTCTCTCAGTGCTGAAAGAAAAACTCCCTTTTTTTAATGTACCTTTATTAGAGAGAATGATGTAACCTAACCTTCTCCCTTTCCATTTATTGAGAAACCCAATTTCCTCTCAACTTTTACCTAGATAGTCCTCTCTCTTGAAAATAAATATACTCTTTACTCTGATATCATAACAATGTAAAAGAGTGAAAACAGAAATTCAAAATTCTGTGGTAAAAATATAAAATACATACTAATGAAATAATATTTACTGCATACATCTCAAAACATTTTACAAAGGTAGATGGTCTCATTCTTATTTTATGATTAAGTTAAGGAAGTTGATTTTCAGGTTGGGATTCAGAGGAGGAATAAAACCCCAAACAATAAAGCTTGATGATCTAATTGCTGCTAAGTGAGTGAGACATCTTCAATTCCTCTATGCAACATAGCCTTACATAATTTCTTAGTGTGAGAAGGTTAAATGGTTTTGCAGGTATATCAGGGTTCTTCAACATCATGTCATTCCTTACTAAAATCACCATAATTTAGCAAGCCCTTATCTTGTCTTGTTTTGTAAAGTATTTCTCAGGCATTCAAAATTCTAACTGTAGCATTCTCTGGTAATGCAGAAATACGCATCAGGATTCTTAAAGGGCAAACCTGAAAAGGATTATTTAGTTTGGATAAGCACTCTAAAATTCAGATGCTTATCCAAATTTTGTGGTCTAGGGATTGATCGGGAAATCTCACAAGAATAGACCTTTTAAGAGTTGCAGTTAACCTGCAAATACCATGAAAATATCCCTCCTTGCTATATTTTAGAATATTCATTTTTGTTCTCCCTTAAAATCAGACATGCAAAAAAAGGAGAGAACCCAGTGAGGCTTAACAAAACTATTTTGAACTACCACAGCAACAGGGTATATTATTAAAAGTTGAACAAAGTTGTTTTCTGTCATTGGTTAAGATGTTATGAAATCTAGTTTAGTTCATAACATCAGAAATATGACTCCTGTTCTCAGCTATTTCCATGTAAATTCCTGGAGCTGTCTAATACAACTAAGTGGTCTAATTGAGAAAAGGCTATACAATCAGAAATCATAGAAAAATATCTTTTTTCACTAACTGACCATATTATAGGTTGGTTGTAGAGCAGATATATAGCATAGAGCCAATAAACAAATGAACTAGGAAAAAACAACAACTTTAATAATGCCTACTGTCTTCTGACACCCATAACATATTTAATATTGATTTACAGTACATAGACTGTTCATACACACAGCGCTAATAATTTGTCATGAAAATGTAGTAATGGATTCCATATGTTAATTTTATGCATTCAGATGAAACTATATGACCTGTATCTTGCAAAATTACATCAATTACCCTGAACTGAAAGAGAGAAAAATTCTAAAACAATGGGGTATTTTATAATTACAGTATAAAATGAGGTTACCTCTCAGCTCCATGTTGTTGGGGAACCCTGATACAGGACACAGCCTATCTGCCTCGCAAAGAATTCCCCCTCCCCTTCCATCCCCTCCTCTACCTAAACAAAACTGGTTAAGATGCAGTGGGAGACATACCTAAAGCCCTCCAGATAAGGGAGCAACTGCCCTAGGTCTCATTTGCATCTCAGATGGAACCAGATGACCATTCATTTACATGAGAGATGGAGAACAGAGACTGCAGTGAATTCTGGGATCAGAAAAGCAGGGGAGCACTGCACGATGGGGAATCTGTGCTCCAAATGCTAATCAACCCACATTTACACACACCCAGCTCAGCATTTATCAGACCAGTTCTAATCTGGATTTACAAAGGACTCCCCCCACACCCGACACATACACACACGCGCGCGCACACACACACACCTCTAAGCAGAAGTAAAGGTTAAAAGGCATCTTGGGCCGGACATTCCCCAGTCCCACTATGGGAGGCCTATTTAAACTTGATTGGCTAAAACTCGGTTGCCGGGTTAGGGAATGCTGAGGCAAAAACACCGAGTCAGAGGGAGTGTGGGCAACAGCTGAACAATGGTAAAGGGTTCATCACAGCCCACTGAAGCCCTGACCACAAGTGTTGTCATACTTTTCCCAGGGTGACTGGTGGAAGTCCTCTCCACAGAAGGTTATGAACACACCAATAATTGCCTTAAGTCTGTTAGAAGACAATAGTAAGATCTGGAAAAGTCATGCTAAGCTGAGGCTTGTTCACAACAAGTAAAAATCCAAAACCCTGATGCTGCAAGCTATCTATTGTTTCGGAAGAAACCATGGGATATCCCATCAGTATATCTGCTATCCATAGGAATATCAAGCTGGTTCCTAAGTTTCTGGTTACTCCCTAATCTTATGTTTTCCTGATTATCAGTCAGTTTTTTTGAGATGTTCCAAATCAGATAACTCCTTGTCAAGAGAAAAGACAATGATTTACACTATTGAGAATGTTTTGAAGCTGAACTGAGGGTATAAAGATATCTTAAAAAAGCAGCAAAGTGTGTGTGTGCTTCAAGAAGAAAAGTCTCTCTGATACCATCCACTGCTGTTCTCGAGAAGCTGGAAGAAACAGATCATGTCCCTTCAAGGATTGTGCTAAGAACTTTACCTGTCAGCATTAGAACCTGAGTGCCTTGGACTGGTGAGATCCCAGCGCTCGCGCTCTCTCTCTTTTCTCTCCAGGCATAAATTTCTGAACCTGAACTGTATTAGTTAAGCTTGAGCTAAGTTCCCCAAATACTTTAGTGAAACCGGGGTAGTATTGTAATTGTTTGTGTTTGTTTTCCCTTGCATGTCTATTACTACTAGTACCATTATATATTTCATATACTTAGCAATAAATAACTTTTATAGTCAAACTAGTAGTAACTGCGTGTATTTTTCCTTCTCTACTTTCCTTCCCCACTTGCTCTGCAGCAACGCATCTTTTACCTAAGCTAAAGATTCCTGTGAAGCCCAAAAATACTGTGGCGTCTGCTCATCAAGAGGCTAAAAATTGGGATATGCTGAGTTTGAAACACATAAGGGGTTCAGCTTGTACAGGCTCGTTGACCTAGTTTGGCTCAGATGTGCCCTAACAAACTGAATGCTGGCCCATGAGGGTGTCAGCTGGACACCCAGCCGGATTCAGAGGTATTCTGTTTACCTGTGTGCTTGTATCTGACTGTAGTTTATTGTTGCTCTGATGAACTGATTCTTGGTATATGAGGGTGTCAGCCTGTCCATGCTGATCAACCCAGCCGGGTCAGGTGTGTCACGTTAATCTGTGTGTGTTTGTGTGTATGACTGATTTGGGGACTGGAGGAACCCAGCCCCACTGAAACTGAGTCCTGCAAGATAGCTCCATTGGGGGTGAGGGCTTGCAGAAGGGTGATATATAGCTCGGTATAGAAACACAAGTAACACAAGCAGCACATTGATAGAATTGAAATGTATCCCTAATAAATAAGCACACCCCAAAGTGATGGGCTAATCTGGTAACAATGACTTCTGTGTAATATTGTATCAGCATAGTGCAAAACTGTTTGGGAGTTTGAGATGGAGCGAAATCGAGGGTGGGGGGGAAGGGAACCTTATTAAAATCAAATGGTAAACGTTTCTGCTGATGTTGCTGAAACTCTCAGCTTCAGTCCTCTCCAAAGATGGGTGGATATTGTCATATAAAATGGGGCACAGAATCCCAATTACTCAAGTTGTATGGGCGTGTTTTGTTTGTGATATTGTGGAACATTTTTGTTTTGTTTTTGTTTCTACAACACAATAACTAATGAAAAGCTATAAACTAACACATTCTATCCTTCATGATGATAATCCAGGACAAACATTTATAAAACTGAATTTAGGATCATAAGAAAGTAAGTTTAGAAGGGACCTCATAAGGTCATCTAGCCCAGCCCTCTGCACAAGACCCGTTAATGGGCCCTAGGCAAACAAACTCATGGGTCCCTACTTTTTTTTTTCACTCAATAATTATAATATGTAAAATAAGCACAATGGGGCCCCTTCTTCACTTAGAGCCCTAGGCATGTGCCTAGTCTGCTTATGCATTAATCCAGCCCTGCACCTGACTCAGCCATCCCAGCCAAGTGGCTGCCTAACTTGCTTATGGAAGTGTCCAGGGATGGAGCTTCCACAGCCTGTCTAGGTAGCCAGTTCCCATGCCTGACCACCCTTATAGCCAGAAAGTTTCTCCTAATCTCCAGCCTAAACTTCACCTGATGCTGCTTGAGGCTATTGCTCCTATTCCTATCTCCTGTAGCCACAGAGAAAAACCCATCTCCATCTTCTCTATAATCACCCTTCAGGTATCTGAAGACTATTATCAAATTGTCCTTCAGTCTTCTTATCTCCATGCAAAATAACCCTAGTTTTTTCAGTCTTTCCTCATAAATCATGCTTCCCAGGCCTCTAATCATTTTTATTCCTCTACACCTGATTCTTCTAAAATTTTCTGCTTCCTCATTGAAGTATGGGGCCCAAAATGGGACACAGTAGTTCAGGTGAGGCCTCAGCTGTGCTGAGTAGAGCAGAAGGATCACTTCTCTCAATTTGCAAGTGATGCTATTGTTAATACAACCCAGTATGCTGATGTTATGTTGATTTGGTTTGGTTTTGCAACAAGAGCACATAGTTGGCTCATATTTAGCTTACAGTCAATTGTAATCCCCAATACTGCAGCCTAGCCACTTATTCCCTAGCCTATATTTGTGCAGTCTGTATTATCCCATCCCAAGTGCACGACTTTGCACTTGTCCTTGTTGAATCTCATCTCATTGTGGACCATTTTCCCAGTCTACCCAGGTAATTCTGGATCCTCGGTATGTCCTCTGGAGTGTCCACAATTCCACCCAACTTGGTTCCATCTAAAAACGTTGCTAAGTATACATTTGATCCCAACATCCAAATCTTTAATGAAGGTGTTGAACAATACTGGACCCAGGATAGACCCTTGGGAAACTCCACTTGATACCTTCTTCCACCTAGACATTTAGGAATACTCACTTGAGTATGATGTTCCAACCAGTTATGTATCTACCATACAGTACTTTCACCTGGTTGGTTTGTATTTGGTTAGCTCACTAATAAGAAAGTCAGGGGAAATGGTGTCAACAGTCTTGCTGAAGTCAAAGCATGCTATGTCCACTGCTCTTCCCTCATCCATAGAGCTTGTCACCTCATCACTGAAAGAAATCAGAATGGTCAGGTATGAGTTTTCTTGGTGAATCTATGCTTGCTGTTCCTGATCACCTTGTTCTCCTTCAGGTACTTCACAATGGATTTCTTGAGGACCTGCTTCATGATCTCTCCAGCTATCAAGGTCAGACTAACTGGTCTGTAGATTCTCCTTCTTCCCCATCTTAAAGATGGGCACTATATTTGCCCTTTTCCAATCATCTGGGACTTCATCTGACCTACACAAGTTCTCATACAGTATAGCCAATGGCTTCAAAATTACCTTGGCTAATTTCTTCAGCGCCCTCAGATGCATCCCGTCTGGCCCTGCCAACTTCAAAGCATCTGGCTTCTTTAAGTAATCCCTAACCTGCTCTGCCATTATTATAAGCTATTAGTCTTCTTCCCTATCTCTGTTTCCTACTGCACTCCTCATCTGGTAGCTGCCCCTATTTGTGAAATGTGAAGTAAAAAAGGCATTAAATAATTCAGGCTTCTCTGCATCATCTGTCACTAGGCTGCTTTCTGTGTTCTATAAGAGATGTATGATCCTTTTCCCTCTTACCGATAGAATCCATTTTATTGCCTTTTATGTCCTTTTCCAGCTGTATTGCCAGTTGTGCCTTGACCTTCCTAATTTTTTCCCTGCATGCCCATACAATACTGTTATACTCTTGCTTGGTACTATGATCAAGTTTCTACTTTTTATAGGATTTCTTTTTGAATTTCAATAGCTTGAAGAGATTGCGGTCTAGCCAGGCCGGTCTCCTGTTGCACTTCCCATTCTTTGTCTCATTGTGATAGCTTGCTCCTTTACCCTTAAGTAGATCCTCTACTCTCCTCTACTCCTTTTCCCCTTCAGGTGTTCCCATCAGGTCCCTGGGCTTGTTAAAGTCTGCGTTTCTAACGTCCAGTGTCCTTATTTTGCTGCTCTCCTTCCTTCCTCCCTTTAGGATCCTGAACTCCTATCATTTTACGGTCACTGTGACTGAATATATCGTCCACCCTTCATATGCCCTCCATAACACCCCCTCTGCTGTCATAAGTGGCAGGAGAAAATATTATTTGGGGGGAGCTGCGCTGGCAAAGGAGCACATGGCAAGGCACTGGGCACCGTGCTGGGGTGATGGGGCATGGCAGTGGTGCTGGACTGGCTGTGTGCCAAGCAGCGCCAGGTGCTGCTGCTGTTGCCAGCCACTGTGAAATTAGTTTGGGGGTGGGGAGCTAAGCCCCATTATCCCCAGCCTTCCTATGTCTATGCCTTCTGCTCTCTCTTCAGACTTTTATCCCGAGACTTTCAACAGGTCTATCTTCCTCTCATACTGCACGGAGATGTTGCCATATATAGGATAACACCCCCTTCTTTTTCCTCTGCCTATCTTTCCTGAACAAACTGTAACCATCCGTGACCATGCTTCAGTCATGTGAACCATGTCTCTGTAATCCCAATTACATCATAATTCTGTGATTTGTACTAGGACCTCCAATTCTTCCTGTTTGTTCCCCTTGCTTTTTGCATTTAGTGTAAAAACACTTCAAGTATCTAACTAACTGTCCTTTTCTCTTTCTGAGAACATTTCTAAGATTTCCATTGTTGCTTCCCCTTTCTAAATTTTTGTCTAGGTTTTCAGGCTCTTTCTTACCTCTGGGCTTTTGTCTCTTTTGTACTGTACATCATTTTCCTACTTTTGAATAATGTTGCTGCTACTTTAAAGAGTGTACTGTTCTAGATATAAGGAAATGCAGTAAAGTATGAAATGGCTTTATACCTCTTGACATACACAAGGCTTCTTGATTGGCTCTTGGTGATGTCACATTCAAGTCTATAAGACCTCCTAAATGTACAGTTAGGTCTAATTGCCTTCTTTACTTTTATATAAAAGTAACTTTCAAAAGAGTTATAATATTCTCCAGGAAGTGCATTTCTTAGCTACTTGGCTTTCAAACTTATGCCCTATAACACTTTCAGAGGTTTATTGTAATTGCTCAGAACTGTGCCACCTGCAATGCCTTATCACTTACATATTTTTTCTATTAGATCTTAGATGACCAATTTTTTAGTTTGGGTCATCTGGTTAATTTCTTTACGTGCAACAGAAAACAAAGAGCAGGCAGTTTGTAAGTGCTTGCTTTTTTATGTAGGATGTCTTTACCTGGAGCAATTCTTACAATGCAGTTTCTTTGTAGCCATTATGGGCTGTTGATTAGTGGGCTGATCTCATTTCACAGTATTGAGACCTGTTATGTTATAAATTGTTTTAAAATCACTTTTTCCAAAAGTGGATAATAAAATATGACCAATCAAAAACCAAATAAATGTGTGACTTAAGAATAATATAAAGATCATATTACCGTTAAAATCAATTTTCCCCTGCCCTATGCTATTTATACTGATGTAACATTTGTATAAAACGCTACCAACTCAGAAAGTGTGACTGAAAAGCAGGCCACTAGATAGGTACCAAAAGGAAAAGATTTTTCTCTATAGTTGGATATATATTTACAGTGCAAGGGCATCTTCGAAATGTTGAATAAAGATATAGAATCCTAGAAAATTAGGGCTGGAAGGGACCTTAGGAGGTCATCTAATCCAACCCCCTGCTCAAAGTAGGACCCATCCCCAACCAGATCATTCCAACCAAGGCTTTGTCAAGCCAGGCCTTAGAAACCGCCAAGGATGGAGTTTCCACAACTTCTCTAGGTAACTTGTTTCAGTGCTTTACCACCTTCCTCACGAGAGAGATTTTTCCTAATATCCAACCTAAACTTCCCTTGCTGCAACTTCAGACCATTGCTCCTTGTTCTGTGATCTGCCACCACTGAGAACAGTCTAGCTCCATCCTCTTTGAAACCACCCCTCAGGTAGTTACCGGCTACTATCAAATCCCCCATCAGTCTTCTCTTCTGCAGACTAAATAATCACAAGCAATTTATCTTTGTCATTAACTTTGCTATTCAAAGACAGTTTGGATCCTAGGTGATTGCATCTCTTCCTTTTGATTAAAATTGCATGTAGTTTTATAAATAACAATTGTCAAAACTACAAACATGCCTGAGAATGCCTTGTATTCATAAAAGGCTAGCTACCATCCTGAAAACCTTCTATAAAAACCATTAAAAAGAAAACATTTCTATGTTAACTACATCTGAGAGTAATAAACACAGTTGAGTTGCTAGGCAAATGCTAATCTAGTCCATTCATTTTGGTTCAAATGAGGGAGATGTCACCTATTCATCCTAACCTTTTGTGCTAAAAGAAAATCATTTGAACATTACCAAAAAAAGATTTTTTAAAAAAAGGCATTTTAGAGGGGGGGGAAACTCTGTCAGCATGTTGGCAAGTGCTAACCCTTTTTAAATGTGAGCTGTCAATACTTTTCCTTATGCATCCATCACCAAGTATGACATTTGAAATAAACACAGCAGGAAAAAAATAATAATAGGGTTTGCTCAGAGGCCTCATACTGTACATCTGAAATGCTTTCAAGAGCATTGGACAATTACAGCTATTTGTTCTACAATGTATGAAGAATTGGGTGTACTTATAATGGTCCAAAAATATCATAGGCACATTTGTTAGTACTGCCAATTTGTTAAGAAAAAAAAAAGTCTGGAACATTTAGAGTACTTCACTACAGCACCCTTCTAACCAACTGTAGTATATTTTATAACTACAAATATAAAATCTTCACTGTATCAGTTCAGGTGTTTTAACCCTGCTTTCTCACCGAGATAAGGTTTTAAAGAAAATCACTTGTCTGGTGTTCTGCACTGAGGATCTTTCTCATCAGTGTTTCTCCTACTCTTATTGGTATGTTAAATTGCTCGCTAAAAGCTTTGGAGCTTGAAGTCTTCTTTATTTAATTATAGAATAGATATCTTTTAGCTTCATACATGCAGTCTTCTCAATAACAGTCCTTGTCTCTACCAAAAATCTGCATAAAATCTGAACACATAAGACTGTTCCAAAAGAAAAGAGGTACTTCAGATGTAGGCCAACATTTTAATAAACAGAATCTCTTGAATATGCCAGAGAGGGAAGGGCACTTGCATGAATTGTGGTGATACAGATACTTTGGGGGAAATCCTGGCTTCACTGAAGTCATGAGGAAAACTCCCATTTATTTTTATGGGGCCAATATTTTAGGATGGTCACCAGGTCTGGGACAATCACCCCCTTAGGATGGAATAACAACCTGATGGCAGGAAATATGGGTGCTACAAACAATCTGGCCTGGATTTGAACTGGCAAACTAGAGGCATTGCAAAACTCTTGAGCTGTACACATTTTTCAGATACATAAAGCAACATGGTCCCCTAAATTCTCTTCCTTCAAGCACTGCATGACTGCCATGCTTCTGCCAGTATAAGCAAACTAATCATCAGTTCCTATTACTGCTGTTTTTTCTATGATCCCCGAGGTTGATTATAGAGCAATATGAAGTGTCCACAGCTTTAGAGGAAGACCTTCCATTTGAAATCAAGTCAATTAAATAAAAAAGAAGAATTACAAGTAGTTTCAGCTAGGACATCTGCTTTTGGACCCCTTCTACCAATCTGTAGGATTTCACAGGTATAATTGCCTATGCAGGATATTTCTCTCCCTTGGTGGGTGAAAGATTTCAACAACTGTTAAAGTAACTGAGTAAGTGATTATACAGGAGAAACTGTTTAACTGCCTATAAAGACTGTCAAATTCAAAAAATAAGAGCCCATATAAAATAATTGTGTCCATTAATTGTGTGTGTATCACTTATGGGGAGAGAAATTTCTTCCCAAATCTCTGTCAATTATAATGCTCTTTAGCATGAGAAGAATATGGAAAGACATGATTTCCAGATGTTTATAGCCCTTCAAGTGTGCTATCTTTACAGCATTCACAGTCCTTTCCGTCAGGAGGCTTGAAGGTGCAAAAAAATGTATCCCACCTTGTACTGCAGACTACTATCCTAAGTTACCGGGTTCTCCTTGTCTAAGACTGAAAATGACAGAGCCCTCTAATTAAATGTTTGCTAAGGATCTTTGGCCAAACTTTCTTCACTGCTTTTAAATTAAGATTCTTAATTGATTCCATTCTCCAAAAAAGTTAATGAAAATTGGTGCAGGTCACAATCTGTTTGCATGTGTATGATTCTGTGAGATTTTCTGTTGCTGTTATAGAATGTGTCCCAGTTTTTACAGTTGTCATGGTCACAGACCCAACACTTGGTTTCCAAAAAAATGCAAGACTTCATACTTTTGCTTTGTACCTACTTAGCTTACAACAATCCGTAAAAGAAAACAGTGACATCAGACAGAGATTCATGTAGGAAGCAGCATTTGAGGTTCATAAGCTACAATAGTAATAAATTAATCTTTTACTTAAGATGTTTTACCTGATGGAGCCAAACAGTTCTGGGGGGTGCACTGCTACAGGTGGTCTAATGCTAAATCTTCAGAGATCAATTAAATGTCTCTGAAGGACTTGCCTTGTTTCCTCAAATACCTACAAGATGTCTATCAGAATCTCTGTCCACCTTTTCTAAGTGTTTTATACAACATATGGAAATATATAGATGAAAACCATTTTAATTATATGACTGTATTTTTAAATTTGCATCAGAGACCTACAGCCTTGGATAGGCACTTAGTGTATCTGGCTATGTTATAAATCAAAGCAAACTATAAGCTTAAGGGAACATTATTAATTATTGTCACATAGGGGAAAGTATTTTGCAATCTCAAATGACTGAATCCTTCATTCTTTAATGATATCCTGGTAGTGATTATAATCCTTGGAAACATCTCAAAGTAAAATGTTAAAAGAAAGTAATCAAAGCCTTGTTCTATGTCATGAAATACCCTGAGATTACCAAACCTTGTTTTCTCTGACTTGCTTTATTCAAACTGAACAGCACTGAACTCTCAAGTCTTTACCAGCTAATCCAAAGAGAATAGTTCACCAAAGTTCAGCTTTCAGTGAAACAGCCTGTGTAGT
This sequence comes from Crocodylus porosus, assembly GCF_001723895.1. NCBI lineage: Eukaryota > Metazoa > Chordata > Crocodylia > Crocodylidae > Crocodylus > Crocodylus porosus. The sequence goes on along the minus strand of NW_017728950.1, from coordinate 9,791,918 downwards.
TCTGAATCACTTCAGCATACAGCATCTATCCCCATCAAGCAGAGAAATAACTGTGTTCACAACACTGGTGTATTGTACAGATTTAGACAGGAAGTGAGGAAAGATTGTTTAGGCTCACACATCAGTCACAAAACAGGCTTCATAAAAAACCCTAACAAATAATTCTTGCCAAGTTCTATATAATCCTGAATGAATGCTCTAGAGGAAAATGGGAGAGACCCAGAAAAGAGCTGATTGTAAGGCCTGCAGTTTCCTCACAACATTGTGACTTGAGGAGGGAGTCTATATTGGTCCTCACAGATCTTCTTGTCATCTCTTGATTAGAAATAATCTTCTTACGAAGTATGGTAAAAGCACGAAGAAAGAGAAGAGCAAATGACCAGTTCAAAACAGCACAGTAAGGAAAATAGCTTGGGAAGCAGTTTCTGTTTTATTTAGGCTGTGTAAGGGAGGTTAGGGGGAGGTTAGATCAAGTTTAAAATGGCCACCAGATCTAATGGAAGTCGAGAAGCAGGGGGCTAGTGGGAGGGTTGGAAGGATCAGCAAGAGCAAGCGGGTGCCAGAGGGAGATGGGGGATTCAAGGGGTTGGGGGGGGTAAGGGAGAGGTAGGGTCCATGTGGAGATTGGGGGATTGGAGAGGAAGGCAGTGTCCACTGGGCAGTTTGGGGGGTCCAGGAGGGTTTGGTGGGATCAGGGGGACTCGTGGGATCCATAAAAGGGGATGGAGGACTCTCTTCTTCATCCCCCTACCGCTACTGTCCGTCCTTCAGCCTGGATTACTTGCTCAGCTCCCAGCACTGGCAAATGCTAGTAAAACTGATACCAGGAGTGGCTTGTGGCTTGGCAGATTGGGGGGGAGGTCTGGGGAGGGTTGTCCATTTGGGGGTGGGGGGAGGGGCCAAGGGCTATAAATAGACTAGTGCCAGGGAGGGGGTAGGAAAAGTTCAGCCCTGGGGCTGGTGGCTGGGCTTTCCCAGCCCTCGGATGCATTCTATAAAGAAGTCCAGGAAAGTTAGATCAGTCTAAAAATGGCCAACCTGATCTAAATTGAGTGAACCTCAGCTGTAGGGTTAACTCAGGTTGGGTTGACCGTTTTTAGACTGATCTAACTGTTCTGAGCTTCTGTACAGTTCACACTTAGATCCACCTAACCAGTGTAAGGTCTGCACGTGGGAAACTAAGTCAGATAGGTTGGCCAATTTTAACTCAATGTAACCTCCCCCTAACCTCCCCAAATATCTGTATGCAGCCTTCATAGAAAGGGTTTACAATGGCAAACTAAAATAAGAGAAAGCAGGAGAGACAAGAAATTATATGCAATCTGATTTATTGTAAAATGAAGCAAAGCACAAATATTATTTATTTGCAATATTCAATAAATTTTTGAAATAACAGTAGCATATGCTGCATGCATTCAAAAAGAAATGTTGGAAGTCGCTATATCAATAGTACAGCCAATTCACCATCTGCACTTTTTTCTCCTACGTTCACTGTATTATCCCAAAAAAATCTAGGATGAGTATTTCTCAAATGTTTACATTTCTGCATAACATTGGTATAAAAAATAGTGGAACTCTGACCTAGAAAAGTATACTGTATCATACAACCAATAACCCTAAGTACCGTATCATACTACACTCACTTATCTGCTGTCCATCCAGCCAGACTCATTCTTTTCTTTACTTCAGCGAGAGCTTAGTTACAGCCAGTAAGGGTCAAACATTGACATCTGTCATTGAAACTGTCATTAACAATACTAAAGAGTTTGCTAACTAAAGCGTTTCCCCTGTTAGATATCTAATATACACCCTTAGATGAAAAAGTAATAGCTAAGGATCAATACAGGGATACAAAAGCTACTGCATGGTTTATAAGGCATCATAATTAAATGACTGGAGGAATTCTTTCTGGAACACTATACTTAGAAATGAATGCCTGTCTTTTAACAAGTTAAATATATTTTGTGAAATTTAATTTATCTGCTATTCTGATAATATTTATATTTTTCCTGGGTATTTTGCCAGTCAGTCTTTATCTGCTTTAATTAATTGCTGCTCAAGGAAAAATTAGTTCCACTGCCAAATCTTTAATATAGCTGGCTCCTATATTGAACCCCATTTTAAGAAAATCAGTATCTTAGAGCCTTTCTTGTTTATAAAAAACATAAACTTATCTTTGTAAACAGTATCTGACGCTAGTTACTTTTCCTTTTGCCTATAGCTAATTTGTTTCTCAGTGACAGCTAGATTTCCTTTATAAAAATCTGTTCAAACTCATTTCTCTAATATTTGTTCAGTTTCTGATGAATATGTGTAGTTAGTTCTTGCAGTGGTGATCAGTTTCTTTTCTCTTTCAACATGGGCATTCATGTGACTATTTAACAAGTTTCAAGAAAAACTGATGTCTCACCAGATGTTCGTTCTGTTTGTACCCATGGCAGTGCCTTTAGACATCACTCATGTTGTTTAGGACCAGCCCACCTGCTTGTTGTTTTGGCTTGCCTTTTGAAGTGAAATTGTTTAAGACTTCAAATACACTCCAGGGAGAGCTCTAACGTTAATTCAAGATGCAGAACAGATGGTTAAGAGCAAAATCATCTAACCAAGTTGCAGCTTGATCCAAGAGGCTTTACACAGTTAAGTCGCAATTCCTATGGAACCTTTTCCCATATAACATCCACCAGATTGTAGCAAAAATAGAAGGAAGTAACTATGGGTAGAGGTCATCCCAAAGGCTGATATCAAACCTCAAAAGATCCAGTGGTCCAAAATTTTATTTATCGAAACTTCTCTAAGCCCTTTAAAGTGCATTTCTCATTTTATCTGCTTTCTCTGTCTTTCTCCTCTCATCTGAATGATATCCTTTATGTATGCCCTGATTCCATTCCTCCCAGTGCTCATATTTCCTGAATTAATCCCTAACTTTGTTTCCCTCTCTTCCTTCCCTTTTCCCTCATCTCTTCTGGCCTGAAACTGATAATTTTCTATCCAGCCAAAGGGATAAACGTAGATAAGGTAAGAAGCAAATATCCGTGATTGTAATATCTCAGCACCGCCTAAGAATTCCAATCGTTTGGTTTGTTTGTCAGCTCTGAAGAAAAGGAAAGAATTCTGAAAAGAGCAAATATACGGAAACTGCATGCAAATGTTATTGGGGACGTTCCTTTGTAATTTCAGACCTATCACCTATATCAGACGATCCTTTTCCCTTTCTTAAAATGCTTTACTCAGAATAGGTATGGAGGTGTGGACACTGTTTATCCTGTTCAGTTTTAAGGATAATATGCCAGGAAGCTACAAACCAGAATGCATATGAACCTCTGGTTGTGTAATAGTTATTATCATACCTTTTACTGCCAGAGTCTAAATAATATATTAAGTATACCATGGGATTGATAAAAAGAAGATATTGTACAGGCTGTTATAGAAGCCTGTGGGATTGGCGAACAATGTCACTTAGGGCATAGACAGAAAGGACATTTGTCCCACAATCGACCCCTTGAAATCCCACTGAAGTTGTGCCCAAACAGAAGAGCATGACTGCAGAGCCCTTTGATCATGTAACAACTTAACCCTCATTGTATAAGGGTTCAAAAGAAGCCAGTCCTAAATGGAGCAACTTCATTACTTTCTGTCTGCTCCAGCTGCAACAGCAGCCTAGTTGAGCTGCTGTTTCTAGATGGAAAGAGGAGAAGGCAGGGAAGGGAAATCCCTTCTGTGGTTTTCTCAGCTCCGCCGGGGTAGGGGGAGTGGGTGGATTGGAGCCCGTGGGAGTCCCAGGACTCTAATTCACCTGCCCAGCTCACTGCAGCGGGGCTGAGAAAACCCCAGAAGGGACCTCCCTCCCCTGCCTTCCCCCACCTCCCATCTAGAGACAGCAGCAAACCTGCGAGAGGCGAGGCAGAACCAGGGGAAGAGACACAGAGGAAGATGTAGCTTCTCTACCTGGATCAGCTCCAAATTCGAGCCGATCCTCCACCCTCCCAATCCAACAGCTAATGTTTGTTGAGAGGATCAGTCTTACTCATGGCAGTTTCTATGAATCGCCATGAGTTAGACCTTGGAGCTGCCCTTCTGTCTGCACCCTTAGGATGCCAGTTACAGCATTAGGGCGGTCTGGAATTACTGTACTTATTCCTTTAATGTGTTCATCTGTTCATTTCTTCATGAGTATCCTTGTTCTAAACGTGTGTTCCTCTTTCAGTTCAGTCAAACATACCTGGTGCATCCTAATTCCAGTTGAACTCGCAGAATCTGCTTAAAGCATTGCTATTCCTTAAAGAATTTTGAGATGGGTTTGGGAAACAAAAGGAGTTGCTATGATTTTGTAGAACCGGAGATATCTTTTTACACAAAACAAGGAAATTGGGAGGGGAAGGAATAATGAAGGTGTACTAAAATCTGTCATCTTGTTCTAACCCTGACTCTTTTACTTTTGAATGGCTCTAGTTTGACATTTCAACTGTGCAGCATGAGTACTATATACGATTGCCTTCATTAAGAGATGTCACTATTTTTATGTTGCTTAAGGTGCATAGAAAGGAAGTCTCATACAGTTTTGATTTGTCCTCTGGTAAATTAATGGGTAAAGCATTACAAGGAACAGTTATGCCCATGGAAACTTTTGCTGAGCCTCAGTGCCAGGACATATTACAGATTTTAAGAAAATGCAGGAATTGCTTTCGACATTGAAGTGACTCTGATTTTTCTTCTTCACCAGCTACAAGAGTGTTGTGTTAAATGACTTGAAGATGCTGAAATCAATGACCTGATCATGTAGGCTAATATATATTAATGGACTAAATTATCAAGGAAGATAAAAGTGAAGCAAACATCATCAATGGTTCAGGAGCTCTATTATTATATTTATTTTGTTGGCAGTTCTAGAGCTCTTACTGCCCTGGATTTGGTTTGGGAGAAGGAGGAGATTGGGTCCATTGACAGATATAAAACAGAAAGATAATTTTACATTCAGGTACAGAATGGCAAATTTATTAGGCTGAATAGGTTTCTGTAGTTTTGTTAGGCTCTGGTTTTTTTCAGAATCACATAATCCACCCCACTATTTGCTTATTGGCAGTACAAATGAAGAGCGTGTCATCATGGGAAGACTTCAGTATCTTTAATCTTTAATTCTTTCACAATTCCTTTCCATACTCTCAGCTGGATTTTTTAAAAAACGAAAAAAGTGACACCACTAATTGCTAAAATTGGAGCTACTGCTGCTAAAAGCAATTATGCCTATAAATAAAAAAAATCAAAACAAGTACCCCTAAACAGCATTGAGATTTCAGCTGCAAAGAGGCAAAAGAGGAAATCCACACAAAAGGCTACCACTCTGTCCTTAAACTACCTTTTGTACATTCTGTAAGTATTCTGAGAGGGTCCAGCATCATTGGCTGAGCCTATACCCAAGGGAACATCATATGAGCTGACTTACCAGTAGGTACAACTGGCTAAATTTAGATAGTGGTAGCATTAATTTAAAATAGACTGTTTTGGTTAATTCTTAGCATTTGTATTTGGGGAAGCTGACAGCAATTGAATTCATGGGTGAATGTGATGCCAAGCAAGTGATATTAAGGATGCAAGGTTTCACTAGGAATTCCAAGATGAGCTGGCAGATAGCAGGAAATGAATTAACCTCTGTCTCAAAATGTAGGGCCAAATCAGACCAGTAAACTCTGGCCAAAATCTCAGAGCTCTAAATTGAGTTCACAAAGGTCATGTGTAAAATTATCTCCCATTATTTCAGGGCATAGACTTGTTCTTTGTATGAAGAACTGGGGGAATATATTCTAGATACAGAATTATATTGGAAACTTGATCTTTTTGGCTATATCTCCATGGTATTTTGTCCTTTCTGCCACATATATTCAATGACTGTTCTTAACGTTGTTTTGGCACAATCCCATCCCTTTATTACACACAATACTTTTTCTTCAGTGCATACTGACAATACAGTGGGTGTGTCTAGCGGTGCATTTACACGGGCTTAAATTTACTATGCAGTAAATTACTGCTCAGTAAATGGGACTAGGCCAGCATCCACATGTGCAGACATTAAAGCACATTAGGACTAAAGTTAGTCTCAAGTCAGTCCACACACCCAACACTATTGCATAGTAAGGCATTTACATGTGCATTACTGCACAGTAACTAATCAGGAGTAATGATGCAGGTATCAAATTTATGCTCAAGTCAACATAAGTCACCATATTTACTGCACAGTATAGGTGTGCATGCGTAGGCACATGCCTGTACTATGCAGAAACTTCAGTTACTGCACAGTAAATGTACACGTTAGACATGTCCAGTGTAACACAGCAGAGCAGTTACAGTGCTAGAGTGGGTGAGAGGGTCACAGAGATCCTCATAATGCTGTAAGTCTTTCACTTCTTCCCATCTCTCCTTCCAATAAGGCTCTGACCACTTCTCCAACCTTTCTAAGTCCCAAATTTCCAGTGTCTCTTCCTTCTCCCAACAAGCATCGTAATTCTTCTTTCCTCTCTTCCATTGGGCCCTTACCTCCAATTTTTTCCTTTTCCCTCAAATCCAGTTTGTGTTTTCCATAGTCTACCAGCAAGCCTTTGTTCCTCCTTCCTTGCCAGTTTCCTTCTCAATGAGTCTTCTTAGCTTGCTCCGTCCAGCTACAGTTTGAGAGCTTGCCCAATAGAGGCCTTGTATACTGGAATAGCACTAGGCCTAGTAAGAGTCCTGGTTTAGAGGTAATTCACCTGAAAGGCTGCCACAGATCCTCAAACTCTGGAAGCCTTCAGATCCCTAGCACAGAGGAAGTCTTACATGGCTTAGGCTTCCCCAGAGCTGGACAGGCACAGTGGCCAGAAATCCCTCTGTATTTTTCCAACTGGTTCTAATGCTAACAATCTGTATCCAGGCCTGACTAGAACCTGGGGAAAGACACAAGTCGATGGAACTGAAAATAATGATTTGGAGTAGAATTAGTATTAAGGTTTTCAAGGCACATTGGGATCCTTTCAGCAGAACTCTCATTCCATTTGACTGGCTCAGCCCTCACCCCGATAGGCCCATGAGACTGGGGGAAGGGAGGGATTATACTCAGAACACTAATAAGACATCAAGGGAACTGTTAGACAACTCCATAATAAATGTTTTTGTGATCTTTCTCTCACTCTCAGAATCATAAATTGCTGTAATTTTATTAAGGGCATACTTTGGGAATAATACAACTCAGAAAATCCAAGACAGTTCTTCCTAAGGTTATATTAGTAACCCCCACTGAAATCTACTCAAATACCTTCATTATTCTGTCATGTTGGCAAGGGAAGTCTTTCTTGTCATTCATTTTGAATTGTTTTGCTTTTTGGATACACAGGCCTCTGGGGTTTGCAATTCTGAACCACAGCTGAAAGGCTTCTGCTCTAGATTTTCACACATTTCTCCACGTGAAAATGCACTGATCTTAAAATGTGTTGACTTTGACGGGTTGCAACATCTGGTTTACAAGAGACTGCTGCACTCAGTAGCTTTGGATTAACTTTAATTTGCTCAGCAGAATGAAGTCCATTAGGATTAGGAAAGGACTTGTTTTGAAAAAAAAAGAGGGGGGGGCTGGGTTTTTAGCCACAGTGCATGGGTAGGAGAGAAAAGCAGCTTCCTGAAATTCCATCTCCCAGCTTCAATTCAAGGGCTGTTTTAATTGTCAGTACCTTTGTACTGACCTTTTAGGCTACTCTATTGGTCCAGAATAGCAGGAATATAAGCCTCGTCCAGATGAGCATGGAAGTTTGGTTCCTCAGGAACAAGTAGCAGCAGTGCACCTTGCACCTCAGCTACTTGTCCCGGGGGAATGCCTATGCGATGTGTGCTTTGGCCCACAGCAAGTTACCCTGGGGATAGTAGGGGAGACTGTGGCCAGCACTGTGCTGGTCCCAGCAACCTTACCTGGGGCCCTGGGGGCCTCCCAGGGCTGCAGCAGTGGTGACCTTGTTAGGTGGAGCCTGGCTGGCAGCCACAGCAAAGCTTCAGGTGGCCCAACTCTGTTTTTCAGTGGTGCATGCTGCCTGTGTGTGTGCTGTTCCATTTTTTCCCCCTGCAAGTTTTTTGACCTCTGGATATCCAAGGATCAAAAAACCTGTAGAAAAAAAAACTGGAGCAGCATACATGTGGGCAGTGCACCCTTGAAGAGCAGAAAACACCTCACTGTTCTGCAGATATGTTTGTGGCACCACATACCACATGGCCATGCTCATCTGGACTCACCCACAGTGGGCATGTCCACACATGCAGGCATGTGTACTTGCAGCAGCTCAAATATTAGTGGCACAAATTTGTACTGGAGATTTGTATTTCAGCACACATATCTGAACATGCACTTTGGTGTGGCATACATTGTGCCGCTTAGGGCAAAATGACCCTGCCCAGCTCCTCCTGGATCTTCAGCCAGGGGGAGCTAGAGGCTGGGGCTAGCACAGGTGCTGGACCCAGCAGTATAAAAAGCTGCCCTGGTGAGCAGCTCAGGGCTACTTGCCCTTAGGAGCTTCTGAGGCCCCCGTATAATAGGGGCTACTAGCTAGCCAGGTGGGCCTTAGGGCCCACGGTAATTGAATGTTACAAATAGACAGGAGCTTGTGAGGCCTGGCCAGACACTAGCCTCTTATGCCAGCTGGACTGCTGAAGCAGCCCTAACCTAGAGTAACCCTGCACCCTCTACCCACTGCAGCAACCTGGAAGTGGGGGCTGCTGCCTGGCAGTGACCTGCTGCCACCTGTGACAGCATCCACCCCCTTGGACCTGTGTCCCCATGATGGTGCACCTACAAACCCAGACAGGTACCGCATGGCCACCTGGGCTGTGGTAAGGGTACTGCAGCAGAGCTGCCTGCACCTCTGGGCCAGTTGCCAGCAGGCCATGACTATGCAGTTGGCCTTTGGGCAGCACTGCTGTCATGTCTTCTGGTGTCTCCACTCTGCCATCTGGAAAGCTGTCACCCAGATGTGCTCCTTGTAGTGGCCCACTTCAGACCATTGAAGCATGTCCTCCTGGCCCCAGTGGCCAGGTCAGCCACCTCGTCTGCCCTTCAGTTGGGTCCCCCTCCTCTGCCAGGTCCTGCAACTTTCCTCTGTGGCAGAGAGGTGTTCCCTGTTTAAAAATTGCAAATTTGCTAATAAAAAATCCCAAATTCTCTCATTAAAATACCCCAAATCCATGTTCTTCTGCAGTTAAAATGAAATGCCACTATACAAAGAAACATCAGTTGGGCAATGTTTTATTGATATCTTTACAATTTTTAAGCAATTTGGAAGGCTACCAGTGCTTCTATCATCATAATAAAATGAATTCTAAATATTTGCCCACTTGAGCATTTGCTGTTGGTTTTTTGTCATATAAAAATCAGAGCTGTCCTGCCCCTTTTGCTCACCAGATTTGGGGTGCAGGATTGAGTCCAGCTGCAGCTGGACCACCTGCTGCTATGTGGCTCTGACCAGTGGCAACCCTTCTCCCTGTGCCTGGACCTGGGCCCCAGAAATCCCTATGCTGTTCCTGGGAAGCCCTTAACTGGGGCTCAGGGACTGGGCTGGGCTGGATGGGCCCCTTTCCTTCCACACTGGCCTCCTCCTGCACAGGCTGCTCTAGGGGGGCAGGGGGCCTCTAAGCCCAGCTCTGGTAACCACTCTCCCCCATCGCTGACTGCCATCTCTCTCTCTCTCACACATACACACACCCTGCTGCTGCCACCTCTGCCCTTCCCCCAGCCCATCACAGCCCTGAGGTGGTTCCTGGGATCAGAAGCTCCCATGGGCTGGGGCCATATGTCCCAGTGCCTGTGTGGAGTTGGGGCAGGGCTGCAGTGTGGCAGTTGTCTCTGCAGCCATGGTTCCCAACAGCAGGTCCTGTCCTATCCAGCCTGCTGGCTGGGTACTCAGGGTGTGAGATTTGTGGGGTTTTAGGGGAGGGGTTTGTGAGGGGCTTGAGGGGTGTAGGGGTGGGAATAGGGTTTGTGAGGGTGAGGTTTGTGGGGGCAGTGTGAGGCTTGTGCAGGGCTTTGGGGTGGTGTGGGATTTGTGGGTGTGGGGGTTGTAGGTAGGTATGTGGTGGGGGGTTGTGGCTGTGACTTGAGGGTGTGGGGTTCATGGGTGGATTGTAGGGGAATTTGTTAGGGTGGGGGTGGGTGGACTACTTAGGAGGGTTGGGTCCCCAGCCTGCCCCCCCATAGCACCTCTCCCAGCAGCAGCCATAGCAGCAGCTGCTGGAGTGCTCATGCCCACTTCTGGCAGAGACCCCTGGCAGTGCGGTGCAGGCACAGACCCCTTTGCTGCACATGCCACAGGGTGTGGGCCTAGTCTACTGGCACACACCCTTTAACAGAACTGGGCTAGATTTTGCTGTCACCCAGGGTGAGCCGTGAACCCTCAGGCCAGGCTGGGTCCAGTCCTGCCTCCATGTGCCCTGCACTTCATTGGGCTGGGCCAGCTCCATGGAGGCAGGACCTGGCCTAGCCTAAGGGTGCACAGCTTCTGCATGCAGTGCTGGAACCTCAGGTGACAGCAAGAGCCAGCCCAGTTCTTCTCAAAGGTGCACACCAGTGGGCTGGGCCTATGACCTGCAGCATGTGCAGCCACCAGGTCCAAGGCCACTCTTCCAGGGGTTTCTGATAGGAGTGGGCATGATGGCTCCTGTGGCTGATGCTGATGGGAGGGGCACTGTGTTCCATGCCGTGGTGGGGGGGGACCCATACCTCCTAAGCTTTCCCCCCACTCCCACATCCCTACTTACCTGGGACAGAGCTTGGGTCCAATCTACTGCTGCAGCCTTGCCCCATTCCTATTTGCTCCAGCATACAGAGGCAGCGTGCTGGGGTAGCAGGGGCATTGGGCAGCCATAGAAACACTATGGCTGGGTGCCAGAGTGTCTCCTTGAAAGACTCAGCCTCTGGTTGCCTCTGGGCATGCTCCAGGCATGTGTCCAGTGCTGCTTTTTTCCAGTGTAGGGTTTTTGGTTTTTTTTGATACTGGGATTTCCCAGTATCAAATTTAGAGCATAGAGAACATTTTTTCATTCTTGAAGTGCCTCTTGCAGCATCTTAAACTGCTTTGAAGCACTGCAACTGGTATGTACTTGCTCATCTGGAATCAGCCAATGTGTCCAGGTCATACTGTTTTCCTCCCTCATTGACCTGGCCACTTCAGCACACTCTTATTTTAGGGAGTGCATGGATAGCTATTCATCTTTGTTAATCTACATGGAGAGATTGTTTGGAGGGCTGGTTAGGCTGGCTTAACAGTTCCTTTGAGGCAGATGCACCAACAAAAACAGGCTGCAGTAGACTATGGAATCTCCATATGAATATAAAGCAGATGCTTGTCTAAGGAGTAAGGAAATATCCTGTCAGTTTGACTAAGTAAAAAAAATAAATAAAAGGAGGGAGACTGAATTTGATGATAATTCAAATGTCATTCTCACTGACAGTCCTGAAAACTAAAGATTTCTATTTATGCATAGACTAAATGCAGCATGGGAAGCAGCAAGACAAGACTGCCTTATCAGTGTCCCTGACTGTGGGCCTGCTTATGGTGCAGACTGCAGCGTATTGTAAAGATACCTGAATTAACTTTTAATGAGCTAGCGGTGGTGCCAAAGACTGTTTTGCCATGGCAGGATGGTCCTGGATGCCGGTAAATGGAAGGCAAGGTAAATTAGCCTATGCTGAGTGATACGCTGCCATGGCTAGCCCACTTCTAGTGCTCGCACACATCTGCACCACACTGCAGTTTGCAGCATATATACATACTCTTGGGTTTCAAAAAGATCCCCTCTGTGAATAGTAGGGTATGTATACTAGGAAGTGAATTGCTAATGAAAATTAAATAAAATATTACATCTAAACCCCAATATTATAAAAGATGAAGATTGTAAAATCAGTCATTCAAAATTTAAGAAATGCCAAAATGAATATAATCAATGGGTGATATTAGTGAACATGAATAAATTCTGGAGATTATTGCTCTGGATTTTTTTCTCCTGGGCATGCCATTTGAACATGCACCCAGAAGCAAACAACTCTGAAGCAATTAGCTCCAAAGTTAATTTATGCATAGCATGTGAAGCCCAGCTGAAGCAGCCCTAACTGGCATGGGGGCCTTTAGGATCAATCTGCCAGCATGGGGCTGCTCCAACTCTGTTCAGTTTGGTATAGAAGAGTTGATAGGTGCCTCAGCAGGGTGCTAGCTGGCAGGCAAGCACCCCAGCCAGCCAAGTTGGTGTCTACATGTGCACTGCTGTGCACAAAATAACTCTGCAGCCGGGTACTTGTATTTTACAAGCCTACCCTGCTGCTGAGTTTGTTAGTTTTGTGAGCTGTAATAGGGGTGCACATGTAACTGTGCAGTTAATTAGGCAATTATGTGTTAAATATCTCATTTAGACATGACCAGTGTGACTTAATTCAGCAGCTCTATGTGTTGCTTTATGATCCAGTCTTCATTACATGATCACATGCTCTTTTTCCACAGGACTTCTGCCTTATTTTCTCCTTTTTTAAAATTTAGTTGAAAAAGATGAGGACAAATAAGTAAGTAAGAGAAACAAATAGTAGAGGTAGGGAGAAATCTCTGAGATATGGAAATTGAAACACTGGAAATTGATTTGCAAATAAATTAGTTTTCAACTAGCCCCAGTTAAATGTATGAAAATTCAAAATAAAACAACCTAATTTTTGTGTTTTATTGAGAAAAATACCATAAAACCCCAAACTACAACTTAATCAAGAGTTAAAGATGCTTTTCACCTCTGAATTAGAAACTCAAACTTAACATCAAGGCAATGGATTGACAAGAATTGATATTGCAGTAAGCATTACGATGTTGATTATAGAGTTGGAATTGTGCTGTAGGAATTGTGCTGGAATTGTGTGATGACCCTGGAAATATGAGGGAGGAAAGAATATTTCTTGCTGGGAGAGATTTTAGGCAAGCTTTTGGGTACCAAGTTGGTTATAGCCATTAATTCCTTAAATGCAAGGCAAATCTTGGTAGTGTAGGGTGACTGATTTTAACTAGTGTAATATAAACGAGGCTGGTTAAATACCAGAAAAGTTACAGCAGTGTGAATACTCTACATACTCTGTGCTGCCCTATTTAGACTTCTACTGATACCCAGGCCAACTATGTTGGTTATCTCCACCCTACAATGTAGTAGAAAGTAACAATGTGTGCACACAGATGTGTGTGGATGTTTGGTTCCTCAGGGACAAGTTGCAGTGGTGCACCTTGTGCCACTGCTTCTTGTCCCCAGGGAATGCCCATGCCATGTGCACTGTGGCGCATGGCAAGTTACCCCAGGTGGGGTAAGGGAGGCTAAGGCCAGCACAGTGCTGGCCTCAGCAGCTTTACCTTGGGTCCTGGGGGCCTTCCAGGGTTGCAGCTGTGGTGATTCTGCTGTGTGGAGTCTGGCTGACAGTGTCAGCTCCACTTTTCAGCAGCTCTGGGCCGGCCAGCTCCACTTTTTAGCAGCACACGCTGGCTGAGCATATGCTGCTCCACTTTTTTTCTGTGGTTCTTTTTTATTCCTGGATATCCTGAATATCTGGGTCTGCCTGGGGTGCAGAAGATGGGGGCGTGCTCCCCAGTGGACCTGGAAGTCCACTTACGGGTCTGCTGCCAAGCACTCTGGGGACCCCCCACACTTCTGTGCGTCACTCTATGCGCCCCAGCATCACAGTGTTTACAAGCCACCTGCTAACTAGAGATATGTAGAAAAAACCATTAAAGCTGTGCTGTGTCTGAATCTCAAAATCCTTTTGAATCTCTATGAAGCGATTCAGAGGGTTCCGATTTGATTTGTGGACATTAAAGGGTCCTCTGATTCGACTTGGATTCAGAGATTTGGCCACTGAATCAGGCTGAATCTCCACCAGATCGACTCAGGGACCAAAGCTTTGCACAGCCCTAATATTTACACCTTTTATGCTGCACATTTTGTAATTGAAGCAAAATAATTTTAAAATTTATTTTCTCTATTATAGAAAGAGACATTTTTAAATTAATTTAAGTTGTGTATTAAAAAAAAATCATTGTACTATCAGGACTTTTAATAGCTAATTGCTTTCCAACAAAAAATAAATGTGAAAATGTCAGAAAGACTACTTTTTGGTAACATTTGATATTCCATTAAGGTCAAGATAATGGAAAACCTTCTTGTTTATGAAAAAAGGCTTTAAATCTGTTAGAGGTGTGTTTTCTACCTTCTGAAATGTGCGTTGATTGATTCACTTTTGTATTGCTGTAATCTATCATTTTTATAAATGAAAGAACTTCCTTCTCCGATAAAGATTAGTGAGGTTGTTTGGAGTTAGTATATAAAGCCCATCCTCTTCCCTTCTCTTTAAGTGCATTCCTACAACAGGTTACAGAGTGACCTTCTTCTACTAAGCATTTGGGTAGTAGGGTATACAGTAGAAACAGTCAAGTGGGTAGAAACAGATGGCCCTTGGCATTGCATTTGTGCAACCTTAACAGTTTTTATGCCAGCACAACTGATTTGCAAATAGATGTCATTAACCTGCATCTCACCACACCAGCAACCATGACAGAAGTTAACACTTTATTGCAACCAACATCTATTTGATCTGTGGCAGTACAGAATGGGCAGCTTGGAGATGCTGGCACTCTTCCACCAGCGTTCCCTTTAAGCTGTGTGGTGTACGCAGCCACGTAGGCATGCCTGGCAGTGTGGCATGAGCGTACCTGCATGCCCATGCACGCCGCACAGCTTAGAGGGAACGCTGTCGCTCACTACCCTGGGCGTGTGCTCTGAGACCTAGTAGGATCAGGTCCATGATGTCCACAGAGCACTTGCCTGTTTTTTCCTGCTTACAGAAATTCTCCCTGATGTATCTCCATAAGCAGTGAAATTCTGTGTAGGTCCTGCATAGAGGCATGGGACCCGAGGAATCCTGAGTGCCCCATGCCTTCACACTGGGACTTATGTGACCCCGGACCCCCACCTGGGGACCAATACTAACCCATGCTTCATACAGGAGAGGAGAAAGGGATGCAGAAGCCAATGAATTCCCAGCACCCTGTGCCTCCACACCAGGACGGACCCATATTGACTCATGACTCCTTGTAAAGTACACGTCAGCATGGGTCCCAGTGTAGAGGCATGGCACACTGGGGATTTTCCAGCTCTCACACCACTCCGCGGCATCCTACACCAGGATCTGGGCTGATTCCTGCCTCTGGCAGAAGCATGGTCCAGAGCAGGTCCTGGCAAGGAGGCATGGGGCAGCACTGCACCCAGAGAATCCCGTGGGACTCAGTGCAGGTCCCAGCAGGGAGGCAGGGAGTGCCAAGAATTCCCTTCTCTTTTCTGGTGCCCTAGCTCCCGTGCTGAGACCTTTGCTAACTTGGTGGAGGCACGAGTCAGTACAGATCTCAGCACAGGGCAGGGTGGAGCAGTATGGACGCTGAGGAAAACCTGGCTCCTCATACTTCCACCTCATTAGTAATTCTGCTCTAAAATCATAGTGGAAAAAAGACATCCCAATTTTTATCATGAGAGAGTTAAAGTGCGGTCAGTCCTAGTTGGGAAGTATAATGTTAACTTGCCTTCACTTTATGGTACAACTTGCAATACCTTGTCTTCATTAGCATTCTATAGAGGAGTTGATAACCTTCATGAGCTATCCCCTCATAAAAGCATGCATTTTTGTTAGTTAAGACAAAAGCCTCAGCGACCATAGATGGCTCACACTACACTTTTTACGCTTCTTGCTATTAGGTTCAGAAGGCACTTTCTATGCTGTGTGCTCCTGCCATGTGCTGCAGTGCAGTGACAGCTTGGCCTTCCCCCCAAACTAATAGACCCTACCCCCAATGCAACACGGTGCCAGTTGGCATGCTAAGCATCCTGTCCTTCTGCTTCATGGCCAAGGAACATCAATGTCAGCGTTCTGCCCGAGTCATTCAGGAATATGCTGCTGATGAAGGGGAAGGGAAGGACTTCTACACATTTTTTTTCCTTGTCCTTCAGCACAGCTGTCCAAGAATAAACCTACTATTAACCCACTTAAGAGGCTGCAGAGAAGGCAAAAATGTAGTTTGAAGAATAGGTAGGCCTTTACTGTTTTTACTTACTGTTTTGTTTTTGTTTTTTTCATTTTACAATTTTTGGGGCTTGTTCTAGAACAAAATTTTAGCACCCTTCTCTTGTTCACTTTTGACCCCCTCATACATACTCTTTTTTAGGATGCACAGGATGCATTTTAAACAGTCTCCATGTTTCTACTTTTCTGGGAAAATATGATGACTGAGAGTGACAGACTAATTGCATCTGAACAATTCAAGCTCTATTTAGTTGGAGTCCATTCTAGTTCCTTGCTGAAAGCAAAGCTGCTAGAAGAATGGAAAAAAGAACATGTAACTGGACTATTTAATGAAATTAGGGGAGGAGCCAGTAAATATTCTTATATATTTTACTTCATTGATATACAAAATCCTAAACAGGAATCACAATGTAATTGCAAAAATCTGCATATAAAAAACCCACCTAGGTAGTGTTTTTTCATACAAGTTATATTAATTTTACCCCTAAGCTGATACTGGTTACCAAGTAACACAAATGAAGCTGCAGGAATATGATTGTGTTTAATAGTATCTAATTGAATATCTGAAATATGCTTGAAACTACAAACTGTAAAGTTAACAACACTGTGAGGTTATGAGTGGATAGCAGACTAACAGAAAATGGAAGTGGTAAATGGCAAGGGGCCAGGTCCAGTTTGATTTAAGAGGCAACAAAATGGAATCATAAACCACAGAACTTAGTATATGTTCTATGTATGAATTCTAGCATATGTGTCTATACAAGTGCTCCTGGATTGGGAGGGAAGGAGCTTTTTAATTAGACTGGCTTCCAGACAGCCTCTCTAATGAAAATGCTGCAGTGTCACATGTGTTAAGCACCCGCCCCCCCCCCCCACAAAAATGGCTGCAGGACACATTATCTGAAGCTCAGTTTATCTGAAGCCCCAGCCTCCCCTACTGCCCCCCTGGATAACTTGCCAGGTGCCAAAGCATTACATACTTAACCTGTGACAAGTAATAGACTTAACCTGTGACAAGCAAGGTTTAGATTAGATGTTAGGAAGAACTTCTTAATTATGAGGCTAAATAGTAGATCGCCTCCCTAGAGAAGTTGTGGACTTGTTGACATTAGAATTTTTTAAATCTAGGTAAAACAAATATTTGTCTGAACTTCTTAAAACAGAGATAATCCCTCCTTATGCAAGGGGTGAGACGAGATCACCATGCGAGATTCTTTCCTGTGGTTCTATGATTCCTCCTGGCTTTCTTATCTATGAAATGAAAAAAATTCTAGATATCCAAAAAGATATTATCACATTTCAAGAGGGGCTGTATGTACCCAACAATCATCTTAGCCAATTTCAAGACTGGTTACTGGAGTTGCCAGGGTCAACAAAGAGGAGCCTGTCTGAATGGCAATTTTTAATGTTGAGAACAGCAATTTGTAATATCTGACAGCAAGAATTTATCTTTACATCCTATCTTCAGTTTATTTTCCTGCACTTGAAAACAAGGGATAGCATTGTCTGAGTAAAGAAATAGGGCTGGTGATGTTTATGAATTGAGTCAGTTTTAGTCTCTTAAATATAGTGTCCACCACTTATTAGAATTGTATTGGAAAGAGCATTTTTGATCCTAGCAAGTGGTAACAAAGCAAACTGAGCTAAACAAAAAGCTTGTTCTGAGTCCTGTCAAAAATGCTGTACATTTTTTGGTACTTGCATTTTATTCTTTGCTTCCAGCAGCTGGTGAGGAAACATAATGTATGGTTACATTTGGAAACATAATGTATGGCTTGAGCTCTTGATTCTAATAAGCATCTCATTCTACAGTATGGGATGCTAATGAAAGGCAGAATATGCATACAGTAGACTGTTTTGGGTCTTTGTTAGGGGTTTGACTCTAATATGTGTTTGATTTCTATGAAGCAAGATGCTAATAGCAGGTGGAGGGCATAGGTGCTTGTGTTTACTTGAGTCAATAACTGCTCATCATTGTACCAGTCATTTTGAAGCATTGTTTTCCTATAGTGTCCTGTAGTGATGTCTGTTTCATATATTTCGTGCAACTTCCTCTGTGCCATCAATTAATAGTTTTGCCAGTTTGGATACATGAACAAATAAAAAAGATGGGTTTTGCAGTTTGTCAGCTGTTCTGCAGTAAGTGCCCATATGCACATGCTTATTCCCCAGCAACGAAAGCTGATCTTTGGTAATCTACTCTTTGTTTTGAGGACTCAATTACTGTTGTCCTGTTTTTGTATACTACTGGATAAAAGCATGCGCATTGGTATTTATCACAGAGCAGATGATGTGCTGTACAGTTTTCTTTACTGAGAGGAACCAGTTCAAAATTATATACTTGTGTAGCTCAGGTGTACTCGAGTATGTACTTCCCTTCTCCAACTGAAGGAAATTGTTAGCTGGCAGATGTGCTCTGGGGGAACTGCAGATCACTCACAATTTCCCTCCATCCCTATAGAACCAGGCCAGGACAATCAGGGGATATAACTATATACAAATGTATTTACATTAACTTATCACAAGAAAAAGAAACATGGATATAAACAGATGTACAAATATATATCTATATAGATAAGGTTATATAGCATTTACCCAGAGGTTACTGTTTATGCTATTTGCTTGTATATCATATATCATATATAATATGATAAACAAGCAAATAACATAAACAGTAGCCTCTGGGTAAATCCTATATAACCTTATACCAGGGCTCCAGATACAGGTAAGTCACAGGTAAGTAGTAGCAGAAGGTTCCAACCAGGGTCTCAGTGGGGGGATCATATAATAACAACACTACAGCAATGAACCAGCTCACAAATCAAGGCACTCAAAAGAACACAATAAGAGGCACTGTTTACACAATATAAGGCACATAGACAACGTTTAGTACATCATGCTTAGGGGGTGGGGCACCCCAGATTGCCCTAGGTATCTGGACCCCAACAACGCTTTGAGGGGGAGAAAGGATCCCCAGTGCTCCCAGCCCTCGAGAGGCCCTAGCATGGACGCCTCCCAAAAAAACAGCCCACCTGGAAGGCCTGGCCAGGGTGTTCCTTCCCCTGTGGGAACCCCCTTCTCCAGTAACTCAGGACTCTGGGGCCACCTGGATGGTCAGTATCCCCTCAGTGGAGCTGCTTCTTGCCGCAGGGGCCTTTTGGGCCTCTGGCTCTGGCCAGGCCACCTGCCTGCTACTAGCCCTGAGCACCATCGCGTACTCCCAGAGGTTCTGCCTTCTGGTCAGGGTTGGGGGCTAGGCCGCCTTGAATAGTCCCAGGGTCTCAGTTGGGCTTGGACCCACCATGCAGTGAAGCTTCCACTGAGCCCTGATCACATGCCAAGGGTTGGAGACCCAAGCTGCCTCAAGCAGCTCCCCAGGTCTTGGTCCCTCAGGGACCCACCACGCAGCTTCTCCTGCACAGAGTTCCCGGCCTTGTGCCAGGGTTAGGGTCCTGAGCCACCTTGAGCAGCTCCCAGGGTCTTGGTCCCACTGAGACCCTCTGTGCAGCACTGAGTGGGGGGCTGGAGACCTGAGCCACCTCATGCAGCTCCCAGGGTCTTGCTGCCATGCATCGCTCGTGCACTGAATGGAGGTTGCAGCTGTCCACCATTCTTGTCCCACCAAGGGGGGTCTTTGGGCTCTTCAGGGCAATGACATCTGCTTCCGCTCTAGCCAGCTCTTCTTTTGCCCTGTCCTCTTCTTCATTCCTCGATGATGATGACTCTCTCTGTGTGTGCTGGGCAGGTTGTTCTTTTATCCCTTCTGGGGGCTTCACCCCAGATTGGAAATAGACCAATCAGGAAGAGGCGGGATGCCATCCTCAACCAGGTCTGGCTCTTTGCCTCACCCAGGGTAGGGGCAGGGCAAGCTCCTCCCTTGCTGTCTCCTGACTGGTGGGAATTGCCCCACTAATCACATTGAAGCTCTCCAAGCACAGGATACTGGGCTGTTATCGGTGTGTCTGCCACACTTGGAAGGAGTAGGGTGAAAGGAATTCTTTCTTCCGAAGTAATATATCATGGACTGTTGATGTCATAATACTGATTGAAATTTTCAGGACATTAAACAAGAAAGAATTAGGTGCACCTGTATTTAGTAATCATATTAGGTGTCACCTCAACATGTCTGTGTAATAATTGGTTGGTTAGAGGCAATGTGCAGCACAGCACTGATTAAAGCAATTGTAATAATGGCATTGATGTCAGATTTTGGCAGGTTATTTCAGTCAGTGGCCTGTCTAGGGACCAGAAAGATAGCTTTTATTTGGTCATATTTGTTTTCATTACCCACTTTTACTGAAGCAGTAAAAGAAAATATCGCTTGAGTCCTACCAAATGAAGTACAATGGTTTCAGTATATGCCAAAGGGACTCCAGGCTCCCAGAAGTTCTGTTCTGCCTATAGCAGTATCTAATACTAGTTACTATCTATTTCTTGGTCCTTTGGAATTCTGTCAAAATTGATTTTGTGAAGTTCATCCAGAGCACATACTTGAATACACTTAGAATGGCACAGTAAAGAGGGAGCAGACTTTGGAACACCCTGAATTCCTAATATTAAATTTCACTGAGTGGCTTACAGCTGCCTGAGTGGCTCAGCTGTTTCCATGAGAATTTCTGTAAGACCTGCAAGTGCTCAAAACTGACTTCACTGTTCATTTGAACTGTTCAACACCATGCAGAATCAGGACCTAAATAGACTCAAAATAAGCATTGCACTTTTTTGATTTCCTTTTGGTACACTTTCAGTACAGAACAGGAAACATAAAATTGAGTTGAGCATAGAAAATGAAAATTCATGTCTGCTTTTGAAACAACAGCCTGAAGCATCTCAGCCTTTGTTTTTGTTGATGTTTATTGCAAAATCCCTCTGTTGTTTGTCCCTCTTTCCTGATGCCATGATAATAAGTTAAATGTGCTGTGTACATCATTTCCAAAAACGATCATTCTCTTGTATCTGAAGTCTTGCTAAACATCCAGGATAACTCCTACTGGTTTTGTTTCCTCACAGATTTGTTGGTCATTGCAATGTGAAAGTTTATTCACAATAATGATTGATGTTGCTCATTGAATTTTTACAGTAGTTCTTCATTAAATATGAGAAGGGCTGGTTGGCATACAGTACTATAAATAGTTAAAGAGAAAGATGCCTGTTTCTAATCAGAACCATCTCTAAGTTGTCAGAACATTTTTTCCTATTTGTTTATTAGATTAATCCTTTCAGAAATTCCATTGAATTGCCCAGGGTTTTTGTAATGGGGTCATTATATTTTTGTTTGCTGTCCTGGTTACTTTTTATAATAATCAGCCGTCACTAGCTTGTCACCATTGCTGCTTGAGATTTTGCTGTAAACAAACCACGTAAAAAAGCAAATCTTGGATATCAAACTGTGGTTCTTAATTCTATATGACAGATAATTACAGAGGTTTCAGCAATGAGCACCAGAATGGATATCTGAATACATTTTATGGAGCTTTGAGGTATGAGGGAAGGGTGCTAATAATTGCCAGGCCAAATAAGGAACAAAGAGAATTTAAAAAACCCTGTTAAATTGTCTTTTGATGTTTCTTCAGATGACCTTGAACATTCAGCAGACATATAGAAGGATCTTTAGATCCTAATTTTTCCTTGTATAATAAATGAGGGATAACCCCCCCCACACACACACACACAAAACCCCCCAAAACAAACCCCAAATAAACAAAAAAACCCTTCAGGTATTAAAGACACTTCTAAGTAGTAGGGATTATGATCAGCCCTTCATCAGGAATTGGTTTTCTATATCTGCCCAAACTCAGTCTTTTGAATCCTTTTCTGAATACATATAGAATGAAATTACCCACAAAAACCCTGGGTCTGTTCTACTATGATAATTCCTATGTTCCTAAATAAAATATTGGTCTTTTTCTATAGTAGTTCTGTTACCAAGCCATAAACACTGTTTGTTCAAAATCTGGATAGAAATCTAAATTTTATAGCTACCATTAGTTTTTTGGTGTGTGAAATGAATGAGTATGTTGAAATGTCCAGCAGAGCTCTCTGCTGAAATCAAAGACAAAACTCTCAGGCTAAATACAGACAGTCAAAAAGCCCAAGGCTGAATTGATTCAGTCTTTGCAGGTTAGTCTAAGCTGCATAGATTGAAGGAATAAGCAAATGAACAGATATTCCGTTTTTATTTAGGAAATGCAGCCACATGCCTGCACTAGCTCAAGCCAGAAGTCAGGGTGTGCTAGAGCATGGCTCTGGCACATAGCCAGCATGGGTTGTGTGTTTGCTTCCTCTTCCTACTGCCCCTGAGGTCTCTGGGATTTACAGCCCACAATCACAGGAGCCGAATTCTGCGGAGTTGCTCATCACTTCTGCTTCTTGCTTCTAGGTGACTCTGGAATGTGTAGTCCAAGGTTGCAACCAGCACTAAGTAAGTTGGGCAGGGTAGGGCAGAACAGGGCAGTTCTTTACTTGGGGGAAGGGAAGTTTAACCTCCCTTCCTGGCTCTAGACTCCAGCTGGGGATGGGGGGGGGGGTGGGGGCCGGGGGGGGGGAGATGGCAGTGAGCCAGCTAGGGAGCAGAGGGGCAGGGACAGCCCTGCTCTCTGGAGCAGAGAGCACAGCACAGCCCAGCCAAGCCCAGGGCTGCAAAATGCTGGGGGACTCTGATTTAACTTGAGCCAGGAAGGGGTCTGAGACAGAAGTTTCATAAACCGGTTTGACCCAAATCAGTTAAATCTGATATTACATTCAGCCAGGTTTATCTTAACTGAGCTGTGATAGTGCTCTGGCTAGGAAGGAGAGGGGTGGTGCCAACCCTGATGGATCAGAGAAGATAGCACAGCCCAGCCAAGCCCAGGGCTGCAAAATGCTGGGGGACTCTGATTTAACTTGAGCCAGGAAGGGGTCTGAGACAGAAGTTTCATAAACCAGTTTGACCTAAATCAGTTAAGTCTGACAATATATTCAACCATGTTTATCTTAAACCAGTTTCAGCCATTTTGAAACTCATTTATGTGCACTGAACTTCTATTTTGATACAGGTTTAAACCAGTTTCTGATCATTTCAACTAGTTTATGTGTAACTTCTGTCCCTAGCCTTACTGGCTAAGCTGGAAGTAGGACTGGTACCACAATGTAAAATATTGTATGTTGCTGCCAATATGCAGTAGGTATGTAAGTTAATAGGTAAAAAAAAATAAATAAAAAGAACAGCTGAAATATTTCTTAATTGGTTTATGCTGTTTTTGCTGCCATATTGGGCAGTAAAAAAACTTTTATTATCTGATTTTAATGTGGTATAGAAGGATAAATTTAATTAAGAAAGTGAAAAGGTAGGACTAACCAATGAACATA
Organism: Crocodylus porosus; assembly: GCF_001723895.1. NCBI lineage: Eukaryota > Metazoa > Chordata > Crocodylia > Crocodylidae > Crocodylus > Crocodylus porosus. Next base: position 9,768,484 of record NW_017728950.1, on the reverse strand, counting down.
ATTAAGGAATTCTAAATATCAGACATCTGTATGTGAATGTATTACCCCACCCACATCATGCGTGTGATATTTCTTCTCTTTCAGATTAACATCAACACAATGCATAAAGGTTTCAATTTCAAAAGGAAACTGGGACTAGAGAAGGCACCATACATGCAGTGCAGGCAAGTGTGGAATTTTCTAACTTTTGAGTGAGCTGCAAAAATAAATTATTTATTTTCACTTTGTCTCAACCAAAAAATTATATAATACGGTTGTTTAGGGTTAAGTCAAAACAATTTATTTCTTACAAAATGAAAACACACAAAAAATTATCTGGGGTTGAACAAAATGATACGTTCAACCCAAAAGAGGAAAGTTGAATATTGCACTTGTTATAGTTATTTTTAAATGAAATTGAAATGATTCAAGTAATGAAAATCAGTTTGAAATTATAAGAAAAATCAAAGATTTTATCTCTGAAAATGAGATGAAAACAAGTGTTCCACCTAGTTAGAATTTTGTTTAACTTTTTTGTTCAAAATAATTGAATATATTTGACATACATTTGCAAAATGTTTTGGTTAAACATAATTTACATCTTTCAGGATCCCCCCCCAAAAGAAAAAAACAACCCCTCAAAACTAAAAACTTCAGTGGAAAAATTTCATGCAACTCAAACTTTGAGTGCTTGATACACTACCAGTACAGCACAGTTGCATATAAAAACTCATTCTGCATTTTTCTTCCAAGGTTGATGAAAGGAGCATAAAAAGGAGATAAATGCTATGGTTTCCAAAATGTTCATTCTGTGCTACAGACTCCTTGATCTGCTAGTTTTCCTTCCAGAATATTTGAGAGCCAGAGGCTTCAGGCCTTGGCAGTTTTAACAGACCTCCATAATCCAGCTGCCCATAAACCAATGGGTTTTTGGCTAACTTTGTTACAGTTTTAAATTCAGTTTGTTCTGTAACACTTAAAATGTTCATCTTCTCCAACAAAGTAGGAAAGTAAGGCCCTTGGCACATGTTATATTTTCTGGCATGATTAAGGTGTTAATCATGCCAGAAATAGCAGCTTAATGTATGGCTTCATAAAATCACAAACCAGCTACAAAGATATTATTTGAAAAATGTGTAATATCCTTGTAGCTGTTTTTTATGTTACCATAATTTGAACATGTGGCATGCCATGCAGGGACTGCCCCAGGGCTCAAACCCCAGAGCACTCCTGATCACTTGATTGTTGGCTGGTCAGGATGGCCCCAGGATGGCAGATCCAGGTGACCCTCGGGCTGTCCTCATCTGCTTATTGTCAGCTGATAGGGACAGTCCGAGGGTTCAAGCCCTAGGGTGGTCTGTACCAGCTAATGGGAGATTAGAATGACTCCAGGAGTCAAGGCCTAGGACAGCCTCAATCTGCTGACTACCAGCTAATCGTCAGCCAGCTCCAGGTATCATAGGGGGGATAGCCCCGTAGGTCCCTGGAGCCAGGTGATGATCACCTGATTTGTTGGGCACCCAATTTGCTAGCCTAGGAGGAGCCTGGGATCAAGATCCCAGCATCCCCCTGCATGCCCCTCCTTTATGTGAGGCATGGCAGGAAGTACAATTGTTAGGATCAGGCCCCAAAATGCCTTTAAATGAATGTCTGTCAGTGGCCTGAGTATAATACCTAGCATGAAAATGCTTTCAAAATGCAGGGGAGTTTTTTTTGTGGATGAGTGAAGCAAATGATTTAAACATTTATAATACTATGGGAAGTGTCAGTCCGTAAAGACATTTATTTGAGGAAACCATGAATAACTGAAACTGGGGGATTAGAATAAAAATGGCATTTTAACTTTAATTGGGATGATTGATACTCATGATTACCATAGTGACATGAGCAATGGTACAGTAAACAGATGTTAAGATTTTGAAAGAACTCTTATCTATCTTGCCGTAGGAGAGGTAATCTCTAGAGAGCTATTCTATTTTATGTCAATGGATTACTTTGATTGAGAGTGTGTGATAATTACTACTGCTCACAAAATCTTACAGGTAAGAGATGATGAACAAGATCTATTACATTATTCTATCTATCATTCAGCTGATGAAAGATTTTTCCCCACAGTATATAGAAATGGGAACAGCATCAGCCTCCTAGATCTAAAGGCATCCATCATAATTAACTCAAAGTAGGAAAAACTTCATATACAAACCATATTTCTTTTCTTTTTATGTTTAATATTGCACAAAGTCTTGCTCTGTGATTCAGTCTGTTTTAAGAATATAATGCATTCTGACAAGAGTATTGTCTACTGTCAAGCTGCTGCTTTGTGCATATATTTGTTGGTTGTATTTATATCTCATATTTGTTTAGTTTTCTTGAGTTGTGTGCCATAATCAGGCAATTGTGGTATGCCCCATGTGCAATTCTTCACGTTTGTTTTTATTAAAAAATGTAGACATTTAAGGTAAAAATAATGTAAAAATAAAAATAAATAAGTGCAATGTTTTCTGGTGGCATGTGTGATGACAGCCATTGAAAACAATTCCAGAACTGGTGTGTATTAGAGTAAAACAAATTAAAAACTGATCCAACTTTGGTCTAATCTGGAATCACTTTTTCAGGGTTTATATATTGGCATGTCTTCTCTATGTTAGTGTTGAAAGTCATACAAGTTATGTTATGGTAGTTAATTAGGATTTCTCTTTGTTTGGGCTGAAGATGTTCAATACATCATAAAAAGAGTAGCTGTTCCTTCTTGGCAGTCTTCAACAGAAACAGCTTCCAGTAATTTAATATTTACATATAATTTTGATTTGGCTTGTAATGCATCTACTTACATGATTACTGCATTTACATGGGGGAAATGAATGATCAGGATTAAAAGAACTGGAATTGATTATGATCATTTTGCCAGAAAAAACTAGCAAGAATATTTAGGAGAAATGAAAAAAAAAATTCATTGTGGCAGAGGTACAAGTAGAAGTAACAACTTGCTGTGGAGTAATTTAAATGGAAAGTCACCCAGATGGTTGGCACTATTTAACCTGTGACTCTGAGACATTCTGAGGGGAAATTCTTCATCCCTGCAAAAATGGGAAGTTAAGGAATAGCAAGGGTTATAATGGTAATAGGATGTCCTAATCCTGCAAGATAAAACATCTTCCTGGCTGAAAATGTAATAAGACATTTTTGGGTGCTTTCTTTTGGTTTCTATTTGTCTATATCATTTTAAACTGGGGGAACTGGTGGCTGCAGGAAACAGTAGACAAATATATCATGGCTCTATTAAAAATCAGATTTACTGTTGGTTAGTCAGCAGAATACATGCACAAAATCAGCTGAAAAAATTCTGGTTTTATTCTCAGATTTTGAAAAGCATAGAAGGTGAGGACAACTGAGAAACTGCAATGAGGCAGTTATGTTGGAATTGGAAATCCTTGCACAATCACAGAACTATGACATGATTGAAATAACAGAGACTTGGTGGGATAGCTCACATGTTTGGAGCACTGTCATGGGTGGGTACAAACTGTTCAGGCAGGGGAGAAAAGCAGGAGGAGCTGCACTTTTATGTAAAAGAGTCCTATGATTGCTCAGAGCTTCAGCATGAAACTGGGGATAGGCTTGTTGAGAGTGTCTGGGTTAGCGTCAAAGGGGAAAGCAACAGGGGTGAGGTTGTGATGGTGGTCTGCTATTGATTGCCAGACCAGGAGGAAGTGGTGGATGAAGCTTTATTCAAACAGCTAGCGGAAGTCTCCTGATCACAGGCCCATGGGGGATTTCAATCACTCTGACATCTGCTGGGAGGGCAATCCAGCAGTGTGCAGGCAATCCAGTAAGATTTTGGAGAGTACTGGGAACAACTTTCTGGTGCAAGTCCTGGAGTGGTCAACTAGGGGCCATGCTGTTTTTGACCTGCTGCTCACAAACAGGGAAGAAGTGGTAGGGAATGTAGTAGTGGATAGCAACTTGAGCAGTGGTGACCATGAGATGATTAAGTTCAGGATCCTGAGGAAAGGAAGGATGGAGAGCAATAGAGTAAGGCCCCTGGACTTCAGAAAAGCAGACTTCGACTCGCTCAGGGAACTCATTGGCAGAATCTCCTGGGAAGCCAGTCTGAGGAGAAGAGGAGTCAAGGAGAGCTGGCTGTACTTCAAAGAAGACTTACTAAGAGTGCAGGAACAAACCATCCTGATGTGAAAGAAGACTAGCAAGTATGGCAGTGGCAGAGACCAGCTTGGCTTAGTAGGGAGCTCTTCAGTAGACTAAATCACAAAAAGGAAGCTTATAAGCAGTGGAAACTTTGACGAACAACTAGGGAAGAATATAAGAGCATTGTACAGGTATGCAGGGATGAAGTCAGGAAGGCCAAAATGCAATTCGAGTTGCAGCTAGCACAAGGATGTGAAGGGTAAAAAAAAGGGTTTATACAAGTATGGTGGTAGGAAGAGGAGAATCGGGGAAAGTATGTCCCCCTTACTGAATGAAGGAGGCAACCTTGCGATAGAGGATATGGAAAAGGCTGAAGTGCTCAATGCCTTTTTGCCTCAGTCTTCACAAGCAAAGTCAGCTCCCAGGCTACTGGACCAGGCAGATCAGTTTGGGGAGGAGGTGAACAGACCCCAGGGCTGAAAGTACAGGTTAGGGACTACTTAGGAAAGCTGGACATGTACAAGTCCATAGGGCCAGGTGGAATGTACCCAAGGGTGATGAGGGAGTTGGCTGATGTAATTACAGAGCAATTGCCCATAATCTTTGAAAACTCATGGTGATCAGGAGAGGTCCCCCATGATTGGAAAAATGCAAACATAGTACCCATATTCAAGAAAGAGAAGAAAGAGGATCCAGGGAACTACAGACCAGTTAGCCTCACCTCAGTTCCTGGAAAAATCATGAAGCAGCTCCTCAAGGAATCCATTTCTAAGCACGTGGAGGAGAAGAAGGTGATTAGGAACAGTCAGCATGGATTCACCAAGGACAAGCCATGCCTGATCAGCCTGATTGCCTTCTATGATAAGGTGACTAGCTCTGTGAATGTGCGGAGACCAGTGGATGTGGTGTACCTTCATGTTAGCAAGACTTTTGATACAGTCTCTCATAGCATTCTTGCAGGCAAGCTAAGGAGGTATGGGCTGGATGAATGGACTGTAAGGTGGCTGGATAATCAGGCTCAGAGAATGGTAATCAATGGCTCGATGACTAGTTGGCAGCAGGTATAGAGTGGAGTGCTCCAGTGGTCAGTCCTGGGGCTGGTTTTGTTTAATGTCTTCATCAACGACCTGGAAGATGGCATAGAGTGCACCCTCAGGAAGTTTGCAGATGACACCAAGCTGGAGGGAGTAGAAAATACACTGGAGAATAGGGGTAGGATTCAGAATGACTTAGACAAATTGGAGGATTTGACCAAAAGAAATCTTATGAGGTTCAACAAGGACAAGTGCAAACTCCTGCACTTAGGACGGAACAATCCCATGGATCAGTACAGGATGAGGGATGACTGGCTGGGCAGCAGCTCTGGAGAAAAGGACCTGGGGGTTACAGTGGACAATAAGCGGAATATGAGCCAGCAGTGTGCCCTTGTTGCCTAGAAGGCTAATGGTGTACTGGGCTGTATAGGTAGGTAAGTTGCAAGTAGGTCAAAGGGAAGTGATTATTCCCCCTTATTCAGCATTGGTGAGGCCCCATCTGGAGTACTGAGTTCAGTTTTGGGTCCCCTGCTACAGAAAGGATGTGGAGAAATTGAAGAAGAGATGGCATCCACCTCAAACCAAAGGGGAAGAAACTTTTCTTGGCTAGAATGGCATACCTCCTGGGTAGGGTTTTAAATTGAGAATGCTGGGGGATGGGCCATTAACTGTTAGAACAAGCCTGAGAAATAGCAACCTTGAAACCAGCATCCCAGGGTACAATAGGAAGCATTCTCCAATACTGGCCAGTGGACAGATTATTCCACAGCTTCCAAGAAGCCTACAGCCTCCAATGGCAGTCTTGTTGCCTGTACACGGGGTTGGGCAAAATGTGGCCCATGGGCTGGATGCAGCCCACCAGGCCATTCTATCCAGCCCACAGGGGTCCCTAAAAATGTAGAAAATTAATATTTATCAGCCCCTCACTGCCTGTCATGCAGCCCTCAATGGCTTGCCAAAACTCAGTAAGCGGCTCTCCACACAAAATAATTGCCCACTACTGCTGTACACTAACACCAGAAGCATGGGAAACAAGTAGGAGGAACTGGCTTTTCTGCTAACCAACAACCAATATGACCTCATAGGGATTATGGAGACCTGGTGGGACTCCACCTATGATTGAACCACAGGCATAAGGGGATACACCCTGCATAGGAGGGATTGTGTTGGGAAGAAGGACAGGGGAGTTGCTCTCTATGTGAAGGAACACTACACCTCCCTGGAAGTGAAGTTTGGAAACAAAGAAGGGCAACTTGAGACCCTCTGGGTCAAGATTTGGGGAGAGCACAGGGAAGGGGACTTGACCACAGCAGTTTACTGCAGACCTCCAAACCAAGATGAAGAGGTTGACTGGGAATTATTTGGAGAGCTAGTAGAGGCTGCATATTCTTGGAGCATGGTTGGGTGACTTCAAGTACCTGAACATCTCATGGGATGAGCACTCAGCAAGAACTGATCTCTCACAAAGATTCCACATTTGCATTGAGGAGCTCTAACTCAAGAAGTCTATGGGCTGACTAGGGGCTAGGCATTCTTAAATTTGGTTCTGGCCAAAGGGGATGATCTAGACAGCAATCTAAGGATCGAAGGGAAACTGAACTACAGTGACCGTGAGATGATCACTTTCTCCATCTACCTAGGTCAAGGAAATCAGCCAGTAGGGTAGAAATCCTTGATTTTAGGAAAGCTGACTTCCACAAGCTGAAGATTGGTTGACAAGGCCCTGAGGGATCATGGTCCAATAAGGAAGTGAGTGCAAGAAGAGTGGTCGTTCCTCAAGGAATTAATCCTAAAAGCTCAAAAGAAGTCCATTCCCTTTCATAAGAAAGGCAGCAAAAGCCTGGGAGGCCCCCTTGGCTCAATAGGGAAGTCATGGACCTCCTGAAATTAAAACAAGAAGCCTACAAGGGATGGAAGTCAAAAATAGCTACCAAAGAGGAGTACTCAGCAATAGCCCACACCTGAAGGGAGCAGATCAAGACAGCAAATGCACAAACCAAATACAGAGTGGCAACCAGAATCAAGGACAACAAAAAGTCCTTTAGCTATGTAGGGAGTAGGAGAAAAAATAAGGGAAGTATAGGGCCCCTGATGAATGAAATGGGATGGCTGATAACTGATACTCAGGACAAAACTGAACTCCTGTATGAATACTTCATACTGAGTTTTGACCAGTCCAAGGGTGTTAGCCTGCTTGACAGGATACAGAATGATCACGGTGGGAGTGACCACCTTCCCACAGTTGGCATAGATCTTGTGGGGGAGCACCTACAAAGATTAAATATTTACAAGTCAGCAGGACCAGATGAACTACATCCAAGAGTGCTAAAAGAACTAGCCGCCATCATTATGCAACCTATGGGAAAGTTTTTTGAAGACTGATGGCACTCAGGAGAGGTCCCAGAAGACTGGAAGAAGGCCAATGTGGTGCCTATCTTTAAGAAAGGAGGACCCAGGAAATTACAGGCCAGTCAGTTTGACCTCAATCCCTGGTAAATTCCTGGAGAAAATTATCAAAGAAACCATCATTGACCGGCTAACAGAAGGCAGTATTCTGAAGGATAGCCAACATGTCTTCATTATTGGCAGGTCAAGCCAGACCAACCTCATCTCCTATGATCAGGTAACTTGCCACCTGGATAGGGGGAATGAGGTTGATGTCATCATATCCTTGGATTTCAAAAAGGCCTTTGACCTGGTCTTCCACAATGTCCTCTTGGTTAAATTGGGAAAATGTGGCCTCAACTACTTTACAGGTAGCTGGCTAGGTAACTGGGTCCATGATATGACCCACAGAGTATTGATTGATGGAACTGAGTCATCGTGGTGGGAGATCACCAGTGTCTCCAGTATTGCTTAGTACTTGGACCAGTGCTTTCCAACATGTTCATCAACAATTTGGACTCAGGTATTAAAATTGAACTGGCACAGTTTACTGATGACACCAAACTATGGGGAAGCATGGTCATGCTCAAGGACAGGCTGGCAATACAGGCCAACCTGGACAGGTTTGCAAGCAGGGCAGACCTCAACCTGATGTTGTTTAATACAGATAAATGTAAAGTGCTTCATCTGGAAGAAATAATCCACAACACACGTACAGGCTTGGCAGTGCTATGTTTGCCAGCACCAGAACTGAATAAGACCTGGGTGGGACAATGAAACGAACATGAGCTACCAATGTGATGCTGCAGCTGGCAGAGCTAATCCAACACTGGCATGCATCTACCAAGGCATCTCGAGCAAGACTAAGGATGTAATCCTTCTGCTCTACTTGGATTTGGTGAGACTGCAGCTGGAGTTCTGGGTACTGCACTTTAGGAAGGATGTGAAGAAGCTCAAGAGAATCCAAAGGAAGTCCATGCACATGATTAGAGGCCTAGATACCAGGTCATGTGAAGAGAGGCTGAAAGACTTGGGACTAGTCAGCCTGGAGAAGAGAAGACTTAGAGAAGACTTGGTGGCAGCCTATAAGCATATCAGGGAAGTACATCAGGGCCTGGGAGAGCACCTATTCACCAAGGCCCCCCAGGGGAGGACAAGAAATAATGGGCATAAATTGATTGCAGATTGCTTCAGACTAGACATAAGGAAAAATTTCTTTACAAGTTGAGTACCAAGGGTTTGGAACAGGCTCCCCCCATAGGTGGTACAGTCACCCATCCTGGCAATCTTCAAAAAGTGTCTCAACACCCATCTTGCTGGGTTCTTCTGACTCCCAGCAGTCTTTCCTACCCAAGTTCAGGGCAGGGCTGGGCCCAATGATCTGTAAGGTCCTTTCCAGCCCCTGCCATCTATGAAATTATGAAAGATTCCACTGGAGGGTAACAGAAATGGTAAGGGGGCTGGGGAACATGACTTATGAGGAAAGACTGATGGAACTGGGCTTACTTAGTCTAGGACAAAGGAGGCTGAGAGGGGATTTAATATCAGCTGTCAACTACCTGAAGAAGGGTGTGAAAGAGGATCAAGCTAGACTGTTCTCAGCGGTAGCAAATGACAGAACAAGGAGCAACAGTCTCAAGTTGTAGCAAGGGAAATTTAGATTAGATATTAGGAAAAATATTCTCATTAGGATGGTAGTAAAACACTGGAACAGGTTACCCAGAGAGGTGGTAGAAAATCCATCCTTGCAGGTTTTCAAAACCCAGTTAGACAAAGCCTTGGCTGGGATGATCTAGTTGGAGATGTTCCTGCTTTGAGCAGGGGGTTGGACTAGATGACCTCCTGTGGTCTCTTCCAAGCCAAACTTTCTATGATTGTATTTCTTGATACATAATTATGTATTGATACAGCTAACAAAGTTGGAAACTGTTGCTTCTCCCACCAAAGTCAATGGCAGTATCCTTGATTATATCACTAAAAGTTAGATTTAAACCAACAAGGAACTGCATTTGAAACAAATATTTCAGAGGTCAGCCTTTTCAGGGTTCTCTTCTACTGCTAATGATCTGTGGACGCTGGAAACTCTTCAAATACAGATTCACATGATGGAAGGACTTTGTTCTCAGATGAAGAAATCATATTATATTAGTAAAGCAACTACTGTATTTGCTCCAGTCTAAGACAAGGTTTCCCACCCTCAGTCAATATGGTGGGAGGGAAGCCCCTTGTTTTAGATTCATATACAAAGCTGGGGTTGGGGGAGGAGGCGGGCAGGTAGGTCTGACACTGGCCCTGAGCCACAGCAGCATCCTGCTCCCACTCCACTTGCCCTTTACAACTTCTGCCCTGCCTTTTCCCCCTCTCCTGCCCTTATTGTCAGGCATAGCTCAGCTCTGGTTTTGTTCCCTCTTGGGCATGGAGCACATGGAACTCCATCTCCTGTCCAGCCAGTCATCAGCTCCCATGTTGCTGCATGGCCCAGCAGAAGCTGAGCTTCCACATATCATGCTCCAGGGAAGCAAAATAGCATGGACAGTGTCTGACAGTGAGAAGGAGGCAGAGACTAGGAAGCGTGGGGGAGGGGCAAGGCTGGGAATCTGGGGTGGGAGGATGCAGGTGGCAGGTGAGAAAGAAGGCTGCAGGGGGAAGTAGAGGGGCTGAGGGCAAGTGTGCCACCTACCCTCTCAACCACTTGATTCCCCCCTTCCACCATTGCTTTCCCTGCTATAGTAGCAATATGTAGGGGCATATTTAAGACAACTCTCCAATATTTAGACTCTATACCTAGAAAATTATTACAAAAGTATACATTTTCCATATATAAAATCTAATCACTGGGGGGAGGGAGGGCTCATCTTAAATTCAGGGTCATCTTAGATTCAAGTAGGTATGGTAGCTACCTTCTGCACTGGTTTCTGATTCTGACACTGGTGTCTTGTTAGTAGTTGGTTGATATGAATATGTAATGTCTCTTAAAGTGTTCCTTCCCTACCAAAAGCCCTGGAATGTCAGCTGTGTTTTTATGTGGCTGAGATAAGCAGGGCTGTATTACATACTGTCAGCCTAGCAGTCTCCTTCCTGTGCCTTATGGGTCAAGCTATGCAGGTCATAGGGTCTCCCTTCCACCATCACACACACCACTTACAGTGCATTTGGCCTGGTTTATGTGCCTAGGATATATCTGATATCTGCAAAACAGGCTGGACCAGCTCTCAGTGAAAGAAATCACCTTGTGTTGGGAGGAAACAAGATGTTCAAAAAGCAGCAGAACAGAATGAAAGGATAAAACAGAAACCAAAAGCTGAGCAATATATAACCCTGCTGTACATCTGAAGAAAATGTCTATTACTGTTTTACTAGATCATTAAACTGTGATGACAAGATGAGATTTCAACCATTTTCTTCTAAGCAGGACCATTTTCTTCCAGGGCTCCCAAGTTGTTCATTTTTAAAATGTCTTAACTGAAATACAGCAATTGTTTCTGATATTACCTTGATGCACAGTATGTAGACTATTATCTGTTTGTTCAGGATTATGGACTACTTTTCCATTCCATTTCAATAGTGAGATTTTTGTATAACTTCCTTATCCTGATGAAAGCTCTATAAATTAAAAGAAAATCTTTTGTCAAGTGCACCCTCAATGATGTAGCCCTGTAGGAACCTTCTGGTAATTCTGACATAACACTATGCACGCTGCTTAAAACTGAGGAAAAGCAATATGGAGTTAGGAGCACTGTGGGTTGACTGGCATGCAGCAAATGAGAACATGCTCCACTTCAATGCAGCTTTCACAATGATAATTAAGGCAGCCACTTTTCTGCCCTGCTTGTCTGAAAAAATGTGCCTGGTATGGGGATTAGAATATATAATACTACACAAGAACTAAGTGGTTGCTTCACACAGGGGCTGGAAAACAGCTCTCTAAATGCAATAGACCTTGCAGGATGAATTACTTTTCCATGCTTATGTTAAAGTGCAGCTTTGGGTGACTAGTAACAAGTGGGATTAATAGATGCTTAATAAATTTGAGAAATACAGAAGCATGATAGTAATGAAAAGAAGTTACGTAAGTAAAGTCACTGCAGCCTGTTACAGAAGTTATTCTTGCTAGCCCTTCTAAAATTTGGTTTCCTTAAATGTTTGGTATGCTTATGGCAATTTGATATTTTACTCCTATTTGCTCTTAAATAGTCTATGCAATGAAAGGATGCTTATACAGTATTCAAAAGCTAAACATTCTACAGTTTCCTTTTTGGAAAACACTCAAGCAGGATTTTCTTTTTCTTTTCATTTCTTTTCTTTTTTTTCACTCAAAATTTTGCATTGTAGAGTGCAATATGATGTCCCAAGGGAATATATTGCCCCTTGTTCCAAGGAAAGTGGTCTCATGTAGGATTCCTTACTATCCTGGAGTGAATGTGTTTTATTAAGAAGTCACACAGGGTTCACAGACCTTAAACATTTTGTAGACCAGTGGTTTTCAATCTTTTTAGGCTTAAGTCACCTTTCCTTTGCCTCAAAGCACCCCTCCATAACTTTTGTGACTTGAACAGCAGCCCATTTTAAAAACGAATTTGTTTATTATAGTTTTTACTTCCTTGAAGAGAGGCCAGGTAGTTGGGACAGGACAGTGGCCAGTCAGGGACAGGGTGAACCTACACTTTTCTCCTCACACCTTGCTTATCACCTTAATCCTGTGACACCCTTCAAAAGATCTTATAGCCCTCTTCTCCCTCCCTCCCACCCCATTCCTCACCACCCAGGGCTCTGGCATCATGGTGGAGAATATCAGTTTCTCTGTATCACTCAGTGTCTTGGCAAGGTTATCCATGCTTGGAATAAACTAGGGACATAACCAACGAGTCTATAAACTGCACTGATCAAGAATTGCAGAGACAGGCCAAATGGCATGATTTGTATTTGAGATCTTTTTTCTTTTTTTAGCTATCCTGTAGTAAAAGGCCCAGAGTGGCTTGGACATCCCGGGTGCATTCACACGTGCAGGCACATGCGCTTGCAGCAGCTCAAATAGGAGTTGCACAAATTTGTGCTGGGGATTTTTGCCTCAGAGCATGTGCCTGGACATGTGCTTTGGTGTGGGGCAAGTTGTGTCATGTGGGGCAAAATGACCCTGCCCAGCTCCTCCTGGATCTGTAGCCAAGGGGAGCTTAGAGTATAAAAAGTTGCACTGTCAAGCAGCTCAGGACTACTTACTCTTAGGAGTTTCTGGGGCTCGGTCTCTTGCCTCTTCTGCGGGCAGAGGGAGTCCCTGGCTCACATGACCAGGCTGCAGCCCCTCAACCTCCAGAACCTCTTCCTGAGGTTCTGGATGAACTTCACTCCCCACCTTTTTATTTTTGGGCACCCTGTCTGTGGCTTCACCATGTCCTGGTCAATCTCCTCCTGGCCGTGGCCAAGTGAGCCTTGTACTTGACCAGGAAGGTGCCCGGAGACTGCGGGGCCACTTTCCTCTCACTTGTCCAATCACATTTCTTGGCAGATCACCAGTGGGTGGCATCCACCAGCTCCGTGGATGCCTTTGAGGACTGGTGGGTGCGGCCTGGGGGGCTCTGCTTGGTGTCCCCCTCCGGAGCACTTACTTTCAATTTTTGACCCTTTGACCCCGACGTCACTCCTAGCCTGTTTTTTTCCTTAGTTGTCCCATGAAATCAGTTGTTCCATTCATCCATTAGCCCCCATATAGTGGGGGATACTAGTTTACCAGGTAAGCCTTAGAGCCCACAGCAATTTTGAATGGACAGATAGACAGGAGCTTCTGGGACCTGGTCTCCTGCCACTTCTTTGGGCAGAGGGAAACTGGTGCATATGACACTTGAGTGTGCCAGGCCACAGCCCCTCCACCTCCTGAACTTCCTCCTGAGGTTCTGGATGAACTTCACCCCCCACCTTTTTATTTTTGGGCACCCCATCCATGGCCCCACCAACTCCTGGGACCTCCTGGTCAACCTTCTTATGGCCCTGGCTAAGTGGGCACTGTACATAACCAAGAAGGAGGCTCTGGCTGGGAAGGTACACAGGGACTGCAGGGCTGCATTCCTCTCAGTAGTCCACACATGCCTCAAGCGGAGAACCACTGGGTGGTGTCAGCTGGCTCCTTGGATGCCTTTGAGGACCAGTGGGTGCAGCCCAGGGGGGTTCTGCTTGGTGCCCCCTCAGGAGCACTCATTCTCATGGTACAACCCTTTAATTCACACAACTCTCCCACCCTGTTTTTGACTTTGTTGTCCCAAGATATTTAGTTGTATCTTTCACCCATTAACCCCACACAGTAGGGACTGTTGGTTAGCTGGGTGGGCCTTAAGGTCCAAGTTAACTTGAAAATTACAAATAGATTGGAGCTTCTGGGGCCTGGTCTCCTGTCCCTTCAGTGGGTAAAAGGAGACTCTGGCACACATAAAGCTCGGGTGTGCCAGGCTGTAGGACCTCAACCTCTAGAACCTCCTCCTGAGGTTCTGGATGAACTTTACCCTCAACCTTTTTATTTTTGGCACCCCATCCACAGCCACACCAAGTCCCAGGACCTCCTGGTCAACCTCCTCTTGGCCCTGGCCAAGTGGACCCTGTACATAACCAGGAAGGAGGCTCTAGCCAGGAAGGTGCCCAGAGACTGTGGGGCTGCTTTCCTCTCACTGGTCTACACATGTCTCTGAACGGAGCACCAATGGGAAGCATCCATCAGGTCCTTGGGTGACTTTGAGGACTGGTGGGTGCAGTACAAGGGGCTCTGCTTGGTGTCTCCCTCAGGCACACTCATTTTCACATTTTGACCCCTTGGCCAAAAGGCACCTCCTCTGTTTTTTTCCCTCTGTTGTTCCCAGAATGTTGTTGTTTCAATCATCCATTAGCCCTTGTACAATAGGGGCTACTAGTTAGCCGGCTGGGCCTTAGGGCCCACGGTAATTGAATGAGACAAATAGACAGAAGCTTCTGGGGCCCTGCCAATGGGTATCTGGGGAACTTGTGCCAGCTGGACTGCTGAATCAGGCCTAATCTGGAGTTCCCTGCACCCTCTACCCACTGCAGCAGTTTGGCAGTGGGGGCTGCTGCCTGGATATGATCTGCTGCTACCTGTGATAGCATGTGGCCCCTAGGCTGTGCATCTGACAGACCTGTACAGGCACTGCATGGCCACAGCAGAGGTGTCTGTACCTCTGGGCCAGCTGGCAGTGGGCCATGGCTGCACAGTTGGCCTTTGTGTGGCACTGCTGCCATGTGTACCCCCACCCTGCCATCTGGCCAGTTATCACCCAAAAGATATTCTCAGTATGGTGTCCTGCTTTGAATTGTCAAAGCATATCCAACTGGCCCCAAATGGCCAAATCTCCCAAATGGCCAGGAGGTCATCACTTCATTTGCCCTCTAGCTGGGTCTAGGTGACAGCCCTGATCAGGCTCTTCTGCCTGGGTCCTGCCACTTGCCTCACTAGCAGGAATCCTGCTGTTCCCTATTTTTAAAAAATGCAAATTCCCTGATTAAAAAAATCCCAAATTCACTGTTTAAAATACTCTGGCATTCATGTTCCTACACAGTTAAAACAAAAGACCACTATCTAGATTTAGATCTAGAGAGAGAAGTTGGGCAATAAAGTTTTATGGATGTATTTACAATTTTAAAGCAATTCGGAAGCCTACCAGTGTCTCTATCATCATAATAAAATAAATTCTAAATATCTATATGCTTTTTTATCATTGAAATTTTGGCTTTTTTATCATTGAAAAATTAGTGCCCCCCCTGAACCTTCTCTAACCAGGATGTTGGGACAGCTGCCCCTGCAGCCACAGCTCCTGCCAGCAGGTCTTATCCTGTCTGGGCACACTGGATGTGTGATGGGGGGATGTGAGGTTTGCAGGAGGTGGGTAGAAAGAAGTGTGGGGGGATGTGAGGGGGTGTGGGGTGTGTGGGTAGGTGTGGAGGAATATGGGGTGGAGGTATGTGGGTGGCTGTGGGGGTGGTATGGGGTTTGCAGGAAGTGGGGCATGTAGGTGGGTGTTGGGGGAAAGTTGGATTTGTATGGGGGCTGCCACATGCCCACTCTCCCTTTCTTCTGCAGCACCAGCTGGGCCACGCCAGTGGCAGCACTGCTGTACCTCTGGTCTGTGTGGGAGAAACGGGCCCAACAAGACCCAACCCAGCCTGGCATGGCCTCCTAGCATACCTTTTGCACAGGACCTGGTCATGCAGCTCTGGTCTAAAGGCACGTGCTAGCTGGGTGGGCCAAGCTGGGTTGCGCTGGGCTGGGCCTGTTATCCATGAGGGTCAGGAGGCAATGCACCATGGCTCATTGTAGGCACAGCTGCACAGCTTTGTATCACCACCTGACCCTCATGGAGAACAGACCCAGCCCGATACGACCCTGCCCATCCTGCTCTGCTAGTGCACACCTTTGCACAGGAGCCACGCATCCCGGAGCTGCATGACCCAGTCCGGTGCAAAGGTGTGCTAGCAGCCCTGGGCAGATTGGGTCCTGCTAAGCCCGTTCTTTCCCCACGCAGACTGAAGGTCTGGCAGCACTTCTGCCGGCACTGCCCAGCTGGCTGCTAGCACTTGGTGTGAGCAGTGTGGGGGGATGTGCAGTTTGTGGAAGGGCTTGAGTAGAGGCCGCCACATGCTGCCCCCCTACTCACCCTCCCATGGCACCGGCAGTGCATGGCTTTCCTGGTCCTGTCCAAAGTTGTGCATTAGTGGGTCAGGCAGGGCAGTGCTGTGCTGTTGTGCGCTGTGCTTGCAGCCGGGCCATGGCTCAGTTGGCTGCTCCTTCTAGTGTGGCACAGGTGGGTGGGGGGCTGGCATGTGGTGTCCCTTGCTTAAGCCTCTTCACAAACCCACCCACGAGTTGCACATCTCTGCACACCCTCTGCCACTCCCCACCACCACATTCCACTGCTACTCATCACACCCCGCCACACCCTTAAACTCCCCGCTACCCCCATGACCTTAACTTACCTGGGACAGCACCTGTGTCCTGGTCACCCACTTTTCTGCTTAACCCAGCATGCTAAGGGTGTATGCCCCATATGCTGGGGCAGCCAAAGTACTATTGAGACACTCTTGCCAGAAACCAAAGCATCTCTCTTGAGGATCAGCTTCCTAGTTGCCTTGGGTCATAGTCCTGGACCATGCCTTGACCTGCTTTTTTTCTATGGGGTATTTTTTTTATATACCTGGATTTCCAGGTATGAAATTTTTAGCCACACATTTTTTTGTTATCAGGGTGCCTCCTGTGGCATCTCAAACTGCTTTGAGACACTGCAAGAGGCATATGTGGGCTCATCTGGTTGTGCCCCGTATGGCTTTGTTTCAAAACACATAATCAGCCGAATTGGATAGTGTTCTTTCATCCAGAATCTCAGCCTTCTAGAATAAACTTCCAGAGTTCACAATGACAAAAAGCTCTTGGTTTCACACATGAAATCAGGTCGTTTTGCACAGCTGTAGTTTATACCTGGCTCTGTTTAAGCAGTTGCCAGATACTGTAGATACTAAACTTATGAAAATGAAACAGAAGCAAGAAGCCCTGAAGCAGTGGGACAGTGAAAAGCACATAAATAATATTTAACAGGAAAATACTGCTATAAGAAAGATGGCATCTCAATTACTGAAAAAGCTTCAGCCCTAGGAAAAAAAGATACAGAATATATATTTTTAGTATTGATCTAAAAGATTAAAAATCATACAGTTTATATGTAGTTTCATGAATATTTAACAGCTTAAGTATAGTAAAATGTACATTTATTGCTTTGCCCAAATTATTTCATATGAAGGCCATAGAGGTACATTTATAATTCATAATCCTGTCTTGGTTTCCCTGTGTAGACCAGCCTATGGCCTTCACTTAATAAATCTACTGGATACAAAAAATCATGATCTAAATATAGATTTATGGCACATTATACCCTTCCTGCCATTCAGTAACCCCAGGTAACCTCTCTACATTTTACCACCTACATTTATCACCAGGTCAACATTCCCCACTTTTCCCATCCCCACCTACTTGTCTCACACCTATTGTCTCCCCTGGCCTCTGAGCCTCACTGCCACACAGTTGCATTTTCACAGAACTGCATTTTGCATATTGGCTTCTATTCCATCCAGGAGAACACAAAACAGCAGGAGACCCTCTCTATGCCTGAAGAAGGGTGTTTGTGCCTAAAAAGCTTTCAAAGAACATTTTTTCTAACTATTTAGTAGGGCTATGTGAAACTTTGGTCCTTGATTTGATCTGGTGGAGATGCAGCCTAATTCAGCGGCCAAATCCCTGAATCTGAATTGAATCAGAGGATCCTTTAATTTCTTCAAATTGAATCAGAGCCCTCTGAATTGATTTGGAGAGATTCGGAAAGATTCAGCAATTTGGACATAGACACAGCTTTAAATGTTTTTTCTATATACCTCTAGGTAGCAGGTGGCTTGTGAATGCTGCAATGCCAGGGGGCTCTCCAGCGCACTAGGCAGCAAACCCAGAAGTGGACCAGAAGCACTTCTGGTCCGCTTCTGGGTCTGCCGGGGAGCTCTCTGGGAGCCCCTCCACACTCCCCTGTCTCAGCAACTGGTGCCTTCTGGGTCTGGGGGGCACTTGGGATCCTCCTGCAGCCAATTGCTGAGCCAGGGGGTC
The DNA here is from genome assembly GCF_001723895.1 of Crocodylus porosus. Lineage (NCBI taxonomy): Eukaryota > Metazoa > Chordata > Crocodylia > Crocodylidae > Crocodylus > Crocodylus porosus. The sequence continues at coordinate 9,750,304 of NW_017728950.1, read as the reverse complement.
CCCATGCACACTCCCCAGTGAACCCAGAAGTGGACTGGAAGTACTTCCAGTCCATTTATGAGTTCACCACCAAACTTGTGGAGGGCCCCCCTGCACTCCTGGTGGGATGCTCCATGCGCCCCAGCATCATAGCATTCACAAGCCATGCTTGAGGTATTTAGAAAAAACTTTGAAAGCTGCGTCTATGTCCAAATCACTGATTCTCAAAATCAGCATCAAATCTTCAGATTTGGATTCAGCTGCATCAAACCAGGGACAGTTGACAATGAATCACTGTCCCTGATTTGGGCTGAATCCAAACCTGAATCGAATAGGGCCCACTTTGCACACCCATACTATTTAGTTAATAAATAGAAAAGAGAAGATATTACATTTATCCAAAGAACCTTGTCTGCCAATGAAGATAGGACATTTTTAAGTACAGATAACTGGAATAATTGCTTTTGCATGAATAAAGCAGGTATTATATTGAGACCCTTCTAGTGTTGCCAATTAGGCCTGTGTGAAGTGACAAGTATTCTATGTGGATTCAAATTTGGCCATTGTGGAGGGACAGTGATTCAATTTGGTGATTTGAGTCACTGTCCCAATTTGATTTGGTCAGTCTCACCACTTTCACCATATTGGCCTCATTGGCGGTGACCATGAACCCATGGGTGAGCTCAACCTGCCCAGTAGGCCACTCCTGCACCATACGGTTCATGGTCACCATGATCTCCCTTGCCATGTGGGACTCATCTATCACTTCTGCTTGAAGAAGAACCCACCAATGCCCTGACTGATCGCATCAGTGCCCTGTGAGGGAGAGGTAAGAATGATCTCCACCCCGGCTGCTTCAGATGTCCAAGGTGAGGTGCAAAGCTAGTTGTGGCCCTGCCTTCCTCAGATCCTTCTTCAGGTACTCCCTGTATGCCTCATACAGGGAAGGTACCACCATCCTGCTAAAGGTGGTACATGTGGGCACTTGGTAGGATGGGACCACAAGTTCGGGAATTCTTTTTGGGTGTGTTCCCACTGGTGCCAGGCTGAGGAACAAGGGCAAGCAGGTGCTGCCTCCTGAGATGCAGCAGCATTGCCATGTGGTGAAGCATTTCACATCCTTGTCCTGGATGATCTGCTTTCAGCAGTGCTGGCAGGTAGCATCATCTGCCACCTCAAAATGATCCCACACTACACTACCCACCCACTTCTGGGTTGAGGGTAGGGATCCTGCCTTCTCCTCCTCCTCACCAGGCAGAGGCACAACAACAGGAGGAGCTGAGCTACCTGCCCCCAAAACCTTCTCTGAAGTGCCTTCTAGAAGAGACCTGCCTCTAGGGGAACTTTGAGGGGTGGGGAGCACAGATTCAGATTCTCCCTCTTTCCCCAGAATTTTCTTAGCTATGACACTCAGCTCCTCTGCTTCCAGATCCAGCTTCTCCTTTGGCACTGGGAAGCTCACACTGGGAACTGAAATTTGGGTGGAGACTGTCATGCTGGTGCTGGTAGTTATTACTGGTGTTAGTGGAGGTGGTGCAGGTGCAGACACCTCGCACACTTCCTTGCTCCCACTAGCAGGAGAAAACTTATTACTGCCAGGAAAGAGGGTGCATCTATGTTTGGGGTGGGGGAAACTTGCAGCTCTCCTGTGACAGCTGAAAATTATATCTGTGTGATAAAGGTGCTTGCTGAAGGCTCTATGAAAATTAGACCAAGTGTTTTTCTGTCATTTGTTCAGATATTAAGCTATATGTCACTGCTAAGAGCCTAATTAAAGTCTAAGACATAGTGAAGCCTTGTATGAGTATGAGGCCTAGTAAATTTAGTAAAGCCTTATAAAAGTAGTGGTGGTGGGCCCTGTGGCATAGTTAAAATTAACCTTATCAGAAGAATGCAAGGCTTGTACTGCTATTGGTCAGTCTAAGGATAGTTGAAGTAAAAAGAATCTGAATGGCTGTAAGTTATCAGCACAGCTCAGAAGTTATATATTGGTTAGCATATCCGGAAATCATTCAGAAGGAAGATACAGCTCTGAAAAAGGAACTAATTAGCTGTTGACCTGGATCAGTGGGCCCATGGATCTTGAAGAGCCCAAAGACTGAATACCAGGGTCCTTCCCAGTACCTCTCGGACAGCACTGACTGGGGACACCTGACTTTGCTGAGCTTTGTGGAAAGAGAAACTTGTTGTACATCAGGCATCACAGGGGGCTGCCAATAAGTTGCCGATGTGAATTATTATTGTCTGTCATTATCTGTCTTAGTATGCTACGCATTGTCATGTTTTTGTTAAGTCAATAAACCTTTCTTACCTTTCTACCCCCGACCATACTCTCAATCCTGAACCCTCTGCAGGTGGCTGGGACACTCTTACTCTGCCTCCTCACCCTCCCCTGCCAGAAGACCTGGCACCCGCATTTCCAACACTCTTCATAATATTTGGTGTGCTAAAAAATGTGTGTATATCTGTAATATATGTTGTGTTTTCCTTCACAGTGATGACACACTGTCAGGGAAAACACAGAAAAGAGACTAGCTACCAAGAGACTAGATGGCAAGCCAGAGCCTTTCAGATGCTGCTGGTTCAAGAGAGAGACAGCTCACAAAAGGCACAGATCACTTCGCGCACAGTAGGCCTGTGCAAGTCAGCAACAATCCAATCTGGCTTTGGATTCAGCTGCTTCAGATGGCCGTGATCTGATCCAGAGCTCCAGACCAGGTTTCTGCCTCGATCCGGCCGAAGCGGTTCCAAAGCTTCAGAGCCGCCTCGGAGATCCGGCCATAGGGTATAATGGGGAATCAATGAAATATCTATAACTTTGTTGTTTTTGGTCCTATTTGGGTGACACTTGCAGGAATAGTAGCCTCATTTGGGTACATGAAACCTGCCAAGTTTCAAGAAGATTGGTGCAGGGGTTTAGGAGGAACTATACCCCAAATTCTTGAACATCAAACTCATGTCACGGCTGTGTGTTACACCACAGGGAGGTCAAAACTGCAGGGATGGTAGCTCTTACTGAGGCCACAAAGCCTGTCAAGTTTCAAGGAGATTATTGCCAGGGTTTAGGGGGAACTGCCCCTCAACCTGTGGACAAGCAAAACTCATGCCATGGGTGACACTGCACGTGTTAAAGTGCAGCAGGGTTACAGCTGCAGTGATGGTTGTCCCTGATGCAGCCACGATGCCTGCCAGCTGTGGAGGAGATCAGTGCAGGAGGGTTCTGGGGCCCTGCACCCATAACTGCTGACAGGCAAAACTCGTGCCAAGACTGTGTCTGTCTTGGGCCAGTTGATTGTCTATATTAATTCTTTCCTCTCATTAGCCTGGTTTTGTAGGTGCTAATTGATGCTCATTAAGTTGTTATGTAGTAGCTAGGTCCTGTGTATTGAACTCCCTGAGTCCCTGGTCCCTCAGTGAATCACGATTGACTGATTGGTAACTGGGAACACAGCAGCTTAGCAGCCAGGCCTGCAGTAGTGTCTCTCCTCCCTGCCCCAAGACAGAGACAGTCAGTACCACAAGCACCCATGGCACAAGTTTTGCTTGTCCACAGCATGAGGGGCTGTTCCCCCCAAACCCCTGCACTGATCTTCTTGAAATTTGGAAGGCTTTGTGGCCTCAGTAAGAGCTACCATCCCTGCAGTTTTGACCCGCCTCCCCCCTCCATGTTGTAATACCTGGATGTGACAGAAGTTTTGCTTTCATAGAATCATAGAAGTAGGGTCAGAAGGGACCTTATAGATCTTCAAGTCCAACCCCCTGCCAGGGCAGGAGAAAAAACTGGGCTCAAATGATCCCAGCTAGGTAGGCATCAAGCCTCCTCTTAAAGACCCCCAGGGTAGGAGCCAGCACCACTTCCCTTGGA
>NW_017728950.1:9735732-9746360 GCF_001723895.1 Crocodylus porosus | reverse complement strand
TCATTGTAGGGTCTGCCCTGTAGTCCCCGGATCATGTGGGTGGCCCTCCTCTGGACCCTCTCAATGTTGTCCACATCCCTCCTGAAATGGGGCGCACAGAACTGGACACAGTATTCCAGCTGTGGCCTGGCCAGTGTTGCATAGAGGGGGAGGATCACCTCCTTGGCCCTACTTGAGATGCACCCGTGGATGCACGACAAGGTCCAGTTAGCCCTGCCAACTGTGACCTCACATTGTCGGCCCATGTTTATCTTGGAGTCAATAATGATTCCAAGATTCCTTTCTGCCTCTGTGCTCTCAAGAAGGGAGTTTCCCATCTTATAAGTGTGCTGCTGGTTACTACTGCCCAAGTGCAGCACCCTTCACCTGTCAGTGTTGAAGCGCATCCTGTTTTTGCTAGCTCACCCCTGTAACCTATCCAGGTCTTGCTGCAGTTTTTCCCTCCCTACTAGTGTGCTCACCTCACCCCAAATTTTGGTATCATCAGTGAATTTAAACAGGGTGCTTTTCACCCCATCATCCAAATCACTGATAAAGAGATTGAACAACGCAGGCCCAAGGACCGAGCCTTGAGGGACTCCGCTGCCCACTTCTCCCCAGATTGAATATGACCCATCCACCACCACCCTCTGAGCATGACTTTTGAGCCAATCTGCAATCCATCTGACTGTGTAGGCATCAATGCCACAGTCACCCAATTTCTTAATGATGTTGGGGTGGGAGATGGTGTCAAAGGCCTTGCTGAAGTCCAGAAAGACTACATCCACAACAACACCTGCATCTAAGGCTCTAGTGACCTGATCATAAAAGGCAATCAGGTTGGCCTGACATGACCTGCCCCTAATGAAATTGTGCTGGCTGCCCTTGAGCATCATCTCTGAGGCTGGCCCATCACAGATGTGCTCCATGATGATCTTCTCAAAGTGTTTCCCTAGGATTGAGGTAAGACTGACAGACCTATAGTTGCCTGGGTCCTCCCTCCTCCCTTTTTTAAAGATGGGGACCACATTGGCTATCTTCCAATCATCTGGCATCTGCCCCGAGTACCACGCACGCTCATAAAGCCATGCCAAGGGCCCTGTAATAACCCCAGCTAGCTCCCTCAACACCCTAGGCATCTGGACCTGCTGATTTGAACACATCCAGCACCTCCAGAAGCTCTCTAACCCAGTCCTCCCCAACCTGAGGTCTGGAGGCATTCCCCTGGAGTCCGTCTTGCATCACGGTGGGGAAGTCCCGGTCCCTGCCCAAGAAAACAGAGGTGAAGAATTGGTTAAAGAGGTCTGCTTTCTCCTCTGGCACAACAACTAGATTGCCCAGATGATCTTGCAGGGGCCCCACATTCCCTGGTGCTTTCTTCATCCTCCCTATATATTTGAAAAAAGACTTTTTTGTTATATTTGATTTGGGACACAAGTCCTAGCTCTATGTCTGCCTTAGCTTTCCTGACAGGCCCCCTACAGGCCCGAGCAGAGGAGGTATACTCCTCTTTGGAGATACACCCAGTGGAAGGGGGGTGCTAAGCTGCCTTTTTGGCAATCAGGCATTCCTGGATGCCCTTGGTGAGCCGGGGGGATTTTGGGCACTCCTGCTCCCCTTGCTTTTTGTTGGGATGGTCACCCCTTGGGTCCTGAATATTGTCTCCTTAAGGAACGACCACTCATCTTAGGCACTGAGTTCCCCTGCCCTTGAGAACCCCAGTGCCTCTCCCACTAATCTTAACTCATTGAAGTTGGCCCTCTTGAAGTCTAGGGCTACTCCTTTGCTGCTGGCCCTTGACACCCTGCACTGGATGGTAAACTCCAGCAAGCGATGATCACTATCACCCAGGTGGTCAAGGACCTGGAGGCCCCTTACTAGGTCATTGCCTGTGGCCAGGACCAGGTCCAACAAGGCATTTCCTCTAGTGGGACTGTGCACCTCCTGAATTAAGTGCTTTCAATAATTTGGGGTACAGTTGCCCCCAAGCCCCTGCATTGATCTTCTTGAAACTTGGCAAGCTTTGTGGCTTCAGTAAGAGCCACCATCCCTGCAGTTTTCACCCCACTATATTGTAACATCTAGACGTGACATGAGTTTTGCTTTCAAGAATTTGGGGTGCCATTCCCCCCAAACTCCTGCACCAATCTTCTTGAACCTTGGAAGGGTTCATTCTCTCTGCAGATTCTACCACTCTTGAAAATTTCATCCATATCAGACAAAAAACAACAAAGTTGTTTCCCCATTATACCCTATGGTCAGATCTCCAAGGTGGCTCCAAAGCACTTCGGAAGCTCCAGACCACTTCGGGAAGCCTAACAAGGACAGCGCCTTGACCCGGATGTGCTGCTTTGGACCCCGAAGCATCTGACGCTTCTCTGCATCTGAAGCTCTTTCCAAACCCTCGCACAGCCCTAACACACAGCCTTATATGTTGTTTTTATGTGCCTCCCCCACTGCACTGTGATTGGAAGAGAACTCAGAGAAAGATCACAGTCACTGGCCAGATTCAGATGTCAATATCAAAGCAGCTTCCCCTCCCTCTTCTCAGTTTCTGTTTCTTGCAAGCGTGCCCTCCGAATCTTTCTGAATTTTTTCTGAATTGATTTGGATGCTTCCGATTTGATTTGGACCTTTTGATGGGTTCCCAATTCAGTTCAGATTTGGAGATTCAGCTACCGAATTGGGCTGCATTTTCTCCGAATCAAATTGGCTGAAGCTTTGGACAGGTCTATTGCCAATTCCTGCAATGTTATTGTGAGTCTCATGGTAATTGAAAATATGGAAATTTTAGTGTTTTATTAATAATAAAAAATCTGTTTTCAGCCCTCAGAAGAAATGAACCAGAAACACTCATACTCTTTAAGCAATCTCATGATTTTTAATGTCTAGAGTCAAGAACACTGTCTTCCTGTATATGTCTGTCTCTGTATATGTCTTCCTTCCAGGGCCAGATACCCATGGGCACTTTTACATATGCTTGGGTGGGGGGAGAAGGGGGTAGGTGGGGCTCTGTGCAGCACTTTAATTAGACCAGATCTTGCAGTGGGATGAGTTACTGAGAACCTGGTCCAGCCACAATGGTAATCAAAAGAGAATGTATTGATTTTCTTTTGTCCTCTTGGTCAATGGAATGTGCTGTGCCCCACTTTGCAGCAGTCTTGCTAGTCCTTGGTTCTGGTATTGTGGTATCCACGTGAAGCAGCTTTAAACTGGATTTGAAACTTGCATTGAGCATGTCCAGCAAAAAGCTTGGATATTTTCCTGATAAATAACAATGTAGAAGTAAATCACCATCATATATTTCATTGCCATCTAGTGATGTAAAACACGTACCCTCTATTTTTAGTGCATTCTGGAATTTTAGAGGATCTAGTCCAGAAGAACCAGTAAGGAAAGACCTGGAAATGTATTCTGTTGACAGATACATATAGCTACCTGCATCTTTACTGTAACTTCAAGACTTACTCTTTGCTCTCATTTCTGTCTTGTGAAGCTTTGGGAATAATAGCTGGAGTAGCATCACAATCTCTGGATTCTCTCCTGACGCAGTGGAAATGCACACAGTATAAGTTAGAGCTGTAGTTTGTGCTCTTTGAGAAAAGCTTTTTACTACAGCATAGTTTCTGTACTAGGTAAGAGGAGTAACTGTGGTGTATAACAATACTGATACCAATAAAATGTCTAATTTAAAGTAACAGAAACATTGATTACTGGTTACTGCTACACTGAATTTCTCCCTATTTGTATAAATAGGGCTAGTAAATCAGAGTCAAACAAGTAATTACTGGAGACTTTTATCATCCCATTCATATGCCTGTGGGCAGCTAACGCTGAAGGTAAGGTGCTGTATGGTAGGTATGTTTTATATATTTTCAAAGCCCTTTACAAATAATTTTCAAATATTTTCCCTATGCTCTGTCTAATACCTACTAGCAAAGTGTTGAGTCTTGCTCTTGTTAGCACATTATATCTTTCCAGTTACAGGAGCTGCTGTGTCTTATATTACCTGAATCTGAAGACCTAGCACATTGACTTTAATCTAACAACCTCATAGCAGCATATTATCCTCAATGTCTGAGACACCTTGCATTTCAGGAAGAGTAAAGGACTTTTTCTACTGATGTTATATATTTTCCAGTTCCAAACAGTCTGTAGTCCATCATTTCCCTGTGAAAAAAACAGATTTGTCTGAAATAAATAACAATGGGAAAAAATTTAGATTCAGGTGTTTGATCTATCCCAGAGAACAAAATTTTATTAGTCTCCTCCTAATAAAATCAGATTATTTTTGTTTCCAGCACAGAGGAAACACTAAATTGAATGCTACCTGTGGTGTTCTGGAGAGTTTTGTCTTTAAGGTCAGGTACAGACATTATCCTTAGTCCATGATAAACACACAGAAAGTGCTTTACAGCCATAACCATGTGCCAGAAGGTCAGGGCACATAGAGCACTGTAAAAATGGTAGATCCCACTCTAAGATAACCCTAGATGGATGTGGTATCAGAGTACAATGCTGTAGGTTACAGTGCTGGATTGAACATCTGTACAAGATGCCATTATGACTTGCATTAGGTTGCATTCTGTCAGCATCCCATGGGGCTTTGTGGCACCCCACTTACTCCCCCCCCTTCCCTCCCCTTTCCAGGGCAGCACTCTAGCCTAAGCTACAGCTTGTCTGGTCTTTCTGAGAACTGGGTCAGTGCCATCACCCCCAGCCTGTCAAGGACAAGAGTCAGCAAAGCCTCTGTCCCCTGGCTCACATCCTCCTTCTGGTTAGCACAGATCCTTCCACACAAAGAAAACTGCTTATTGCTGAACTTCTCTTACTACATATTGTCATGGGTGAGGTTGAGCAAGTGCTGAATGTGGTTCAGCTGTTATTGAAGGCTCAAAGAAAGTAGGGCTGCTTCTGCTCAGAGCTAGCCTGTCTTAAGAATTGATTCATCTGCCCTGATTTTTGGAAATGGGCAATTTCCCTAATGGAGGTGAGGCTTTTGACATAAATTCATGTTTGAATCCTGGCTATTTAACATAGTTCAGCACGGCATCAAGATAAGTTTGGTGATGAAAATGCCTTCTAATCCCAGTTTCTATCAAGGTACTTAACAGTTCTGTAACATTGTCAAATTTTATTGTCCTTTGTAAATACAGTTACACAGTCCCTTGTGTAGACAGAAATCCAAGCTCCTATTACTATAAAAAAATATACTTGAACATCTCCAAATGTACATCAGCACACCTATACACACTAATATGTAGCATCACTACTTTCCAACCTATCTGGGGAAACCGAATGTATGTGTAAAATGTAGCTTGTGAGAAGTACTTACACGGCCTGTGCTCAATACATGATGCAGGGCTAGATGCCCATGGGCACTTTTACACATGCTCCAGGGGTGGGGATTGGGGGGTGCAACACTTTAGTTGGAGTGACTCCAACAGCCGCCTTAATTAAAGCACTGCAGCGTCTCATGTATTGGCATCTGCGTCCTTCAAAATGGCAGCGGGGGCATTTGAACTATAGTTTTTTTATACGAGCTTTAAATCAAAGGCTTCTGCTGCAATTTTGAAGTGCAGGGAAACCAATATATGAGATGCAGGAGGCTGCTAGAGGGCGGTAATTACTATGCTTCAGCAGACTCGATTAATTGTGTCTGCTCCAACCCACTTTAATCGCAGTGCATTGGAGCAGCCTTCTCACTCATGTACAGGCACCCCATGAGTCCAGGTCACATACCCAAAGTCCCAGAAACCTTGGAGCCAGTGTTCTTTGGGTAAATGTGATCTCTTTTATTAACCCAACTAAACAGTTGGAAAAAATTGTTCTTTACAAGCTTTCGGGTACAAACGTCTTTCTGGCATAGAGGCCTTTTTAAAATAGAAACCTGGGATGCATCCAATATCCTATAAAGAAGCAGAGTGTTTCTCTGTTTGCATATCTTAGAACCAATTTCTAATAATTCTGGTCCCTTTAGTAATGGTTTGAAATCATGTGCACTTGATAGACAGCTGTTTCCGAAAGTCTGTTACAGAGCTTGAGGTATGCTGCTCGGAGTTTCATAGGCCAGGTAGCTCTGGGAATTCTCTCTTTGTCAAGCTCCCATGTGGTTTGTTTTACTAGTTACAGTTTTAGAGTAGTCACTATTCCTGGTTATATGAATAGTAATATCCAATGGTCTTGCTGACCTTAGTATATTGCGCCTTTCTTAGAGCCACTCAGCAATTGCACAAAACCCCTCTGGTACATAGTGTCTATGATGTTCTCCTTAAGAAACACCTGATGTTCTTCAACGGGAGGAAAGAAAACTCTGTCCCCATCTTCCCAATTTGCTGTCTGCAAAAGAAGCAGTAATTTGATTTTCCCTTCTGAATCTAGTAGATTCCCTAATATCTGTACAGAATTTAGAAAACCAAGGCAGACAGGGCCACCGTCCAGTAGCCCTCGTGTCTTTGCAATGGCTTTAGGGGGTTCTTGTCCCCAGCTCTTCCCTAAAACTCTTAACTCCTTCCTGCATGCTGTTACCAAAGACTGTCAGTCTGTGAACTGCACCACAGAAAGCAGACAATCAGCTTTTGGTTGAATTTTCCACCTATGGCTGTAATAAGGCTATGGCTTATTACATATTTTCCACTTATGGCTGCATAAACATCCCTAAATTAGAAATCTACCAGGTTCAAACCACTAAGAATTGGACATTTTTTGTAGTTTGATTTCCTGAGTTTGAAAAGTCCTTTGCTAGATCTCACCTTCTTGGCAGCAGAGAGTAGAGATCTCTCCACTGGCATTTCTGAACCATGATGCCAATCTCTGCTGTTAATTTTGGTCTCAATATCCATTCATTTTAGCAAGTAGAAATGCAGCCTTTTCAGACACTAGTAGTTGTCAACAAGGACACAACCTTCATCCTTGTGAGGTACGTCTCAACTTGAAGATGTTGAGTGATGCAGAATCTGGTTCATCCTAACAGAGGGGGACATGATCAATTCATCATTTTTGGGGGGATTGTTAAAGGCTCATTATGTTGAATACACAATAAATTAGAAACCCACTTCTCACATAAGCATGCTGGACAACACATCTGACAGGGACATTGACATATATATAAAAACAAATCAATGAAGAACACATGAGAATATATACATTTTATTTCTCTGAGTGAAGATATTTTCCACTGCTGATATTCTGGGGACAGTTCTAATTCCAGGATTTCCTCTCTTTCCCTTTAGCACTCCTTTACCCTATCTTTACCCTAAAAAACATGACTTAAAATGTTGTCAAATTATGTACCAGGGAAGGAAGAGATTGCTCCCCACTCTTGTGTACCTTGTCTCTGAATTAAACTCATCTCCAGAAACCAAACATGAAGGGAAATTTACCAAGCCATTTAAAGCAAAACTAAGAGACAAAGCAAATCTATGCACAAAATGTAATGACTATTGAGACTAGTAAGATTAGCTAGTAAGTATATGGAGATTATGGTTCCTTTACATTTGTGGGGGGGAGAAGGAGTAGTTTGGGTTGAATGATCTTTCATTTACAAATAGGAGGCTGAGCTATCCAGCTGGAAGGGGAGGCTTCAATAGAACACACATGCACAGTGTGTCAAAGACCCTGCTTGATGCTGCTTAATTGGCAGAGATGATTGACATCTCTTTCATGAATTTTAATTTTCTGCCTGTCGTTTATTTTTTGTCATTTTCCTCATTTTCATTTTGAAACCTGTGCTAACATTTCAACAATAATTACATTTAAAACAAGAAGGAGGCCGAAATTAAGAGATCTCTATTGTTCTGCCAGATGGTACTAATGGGTATAAAGAATACTAAATCCCCCATCAGGTTTTAAGAAAACACAAAAAGAGAATGCATTTGGATTCTGGCTTGTTTACCACTTCAGATCAACTCAGTGAAGATTTGATTAATCTCTATATTTATTATATATATTAGAAATGCAAAATGAGAGCACAGATGATTTACTGGCTACGGCAGACATAAAAGACATTTTAATGGTGTCCCTGAACTACCCTACAATGAAAAATAATTTAGATCAAGATTTGGGTTTCATTTGAAGATGAGCAATTATAGGCAGAGCATTTTTACCACTTGATCCATTTTATATTGAGTCCCCTGATGCCATATTTAAAACTTTCCTTTGGTCTTTTACATGGGAAATGCATATAATTTGACAGAGAATAAATCTTAGAGGGAGGAAGTACCTCAGTTTTGGACAAATTATCCAAGCATCATGAAAGCAAGATAATTCAGCATTTTTTAAAGAAATTGAAAAAAAAGAGTTGTTGCTGTTTTTTTTTACCACAAGTTAATAATATATCCAACTTGCATCAAAATTGAAGCAAAATTTCTCTTAACTTCAGGGAGTGAATATTAGGTCCTGATTTAAGCCAGAATAATAGCCTAATTCATTATTCAACACATCATGTAGCCCTATCCATCAGGAGCCCACAAGTTCTAAGCACTTTTGGGACCAAATCTTGCTTTCCTTATTCTTATGCAAAGAATCATTAACTACAATCTGACTATTCATATAACTAAGGCAAGAAAGATATAGTCATTATTCTGCTATGGTTGACCTTCAGTGGGCATGTCTACATGAGATGCTGTGTCACCATAGCATCAGCAGGCATGAACTGTGTCGCTAATGCTACTGCACAGTAGCTTGTTGCTACTGCACAGTAGGGTTGGAAATGACCCGCACGCTACAGGGACTGTGCAGTTACTACACATTCATTTGATACTTGCTAGGGCAGTCAGGGGCATGTGTAGATGTGCCCAATGTTCACAAAACATTAGGACTTAAAACCTCATGGAAGAGTTGTACTGTTTCCACTGGGAGCATTCATTTGGAGAGGGTTTTAATTTTAAATAAACACTGGCCATCATTAATATGTCAGCATTTGGTAGCTGCCACATGCTATCCAAGATACCACAATGAAAACCTCATAAATTTCCAAGTGATTCCATCCATGTACTGATCATCTTCATCTATCTGGAACTGAGCATTTTGCATGAGACACTTGGCACCTGGAAAGAAAGAGACTGTCATTTTCTAGTCTAATCTAGATTTTAAAATGTATTTAGGGGCTTAAATTTTGTTTTTTTTCAATGACAGTCCCAAAATATCTGTGACAGTCTGGTCCTATGAATTTAAGAACTACAGTTGTAATATACTGCAAAGCACATCAACAATGGGAATTACATCCATACAAATGACAGTAATTGTGTGTGGGAGGGCAAGGGGGTAAGACAGAAGAAGAAGAAGAGGGAGAGAGACTAATGTTTTTGAAAATATACGAAGAGAACTCAAGATAAATGAAACTAAATAAACTTTTATTTATACGGGCACAGGTTACAGCAAACATTAAGCCACTAAAACGTTCCTAATTGCTTGACCTGTCTTAGTGGTTTTTAATTTTGTATTTGAAATTTAAAAATGTTTCCAATATTTAATTTAAAATTGGCTTTTTATTATTTCTGATGACCTTGTTGAGGATTTAGATGGAAACATAGCACAATAAAAAGGCCTAATTCAAGCTGTGCATAATACTCTCAAATTCTGTTAGCTTGTTTCACATGTTCTAAAATGAATTTTACTTGCTCAGTATTAATAATGTTAAATATGTTGCTAGCTAGCTGTATAGCAAAAATACTTTTCAGACACTATTCAGACAAGTATGGAACTAAGAGCTGCTTCAAAGAATTTAACTTTGGGGTCATGACTCAAAAAAGCATTTAAGCATTGCTCAAGTCTCTTCCTATTCAGGAAAACACTTATGACGTGTTTATATTTAAGCATAATTCACTGATTTCAATCAGATGTAAACATATTTTTGAAGTTAAACATGTAAGTAAGTGCTTTCTGAATTAGGATCTGTGGGCTCAGTTTTGCAATTTTTTGCGCATCTGGGGTATTGACAGACATTGAAATAATGGTGCGAATAGGATCTGGGGAATGTTATGCCCCATCCCAAAAACAGCATTTCCTGCTGTGCCATGTTGTTTGGCATGGTGTATAAAATTAATCAGATCCAAAACATATGCCTGAAAGAGCCAGACTGAGACTTAGAACTGTCCTCAGCCTAATCCTGCAGGCTGGGCATTGGGCAGCTGTGTCCAGGACCCTGGAGCCAGCAGTGGCCAGCTCAAAACCCAGGGATGTCTTAGGCCAATGCTGACTGTCAGGAAGGAAGCCATGGTACAATAAAAAGAAATATGCAATGCAATGAGGTTAACTACCTGGATTTGTTTGTTTGTTCAGAGCTTCTGTTTCCAAACAGCAGAAGGGTGCATAGTTGGCCATAATGGGAATGTGTATGGCAGCCCATATAGGAACCAATCTAACCAAAGACATTTCTAACTCCTGAATAATTCCTATTGTTGAATTGATTTCCAGTGCACCGTAAAGGGATTGTAAATTTAGAGATATCTGTAGTCAGGAGGATATGTCATATTTGTGATAGGATTACTTAAAATATTCTTAGTGATATTTTATTTATCATCTAACCTGTAGTTAAATATTTTTGTAGTCACATATCTTCAAAGGAGTACTGGCTTTAATTGTCCCACTGCAGGAAAACATGTTCCACAAAGAGAATAATACACACACACACACACACACACACACAC
>NW_017728950.1:9718666-9735632 GCF_001723895.1 Crocodylus porosus | reverse complement strand
GCGCACACACACACACACACACACACACACACACACACACAGAGCTGTATGCATCTGGGAAAGAGAGGATGAAAGAGTCATCAAGTTGTTTCCATAGCAGTATCTGAAAAGATCACCAATACTTTTAGCATACGAGGACTTAGGGAAAAAGCAGTTTGTAATAATATTACCAGTTAAGAAATATACCTTTTAATTATAGATTTTCTTTTGTATTCTATTTTTGTTATATATACACTTCATAGATCCTGGACCCTAAGCCTGGCTGTTGTATTTGAGAACATTTTAGATATAATAAATCTCTCTCTCAAACGTTATCTCAAGGACTGGAAATAATGTTAGAAATCAAATCGATTACATCACCATCAACAGAAGACTGAGGAATGCAGTTCAATGATCAAAAACCTACCCAGGAGCTGACTGTGGAAGTGATTATGTACCTGTAGTATGCACCATCAAGATAAGGCCGAGGAAACTTAAGAAACCAAAAGCAACAAAGAAGCTCAATTACTCAATTCTAGTGGAAAAAGATCTGGTTAAAGAAAGTACACAGTTGCAGTTAAAAACCATTTTCAAAAACTTGAAGATGAAGGAAATATGTCAAACTGGGAAATTTTCAAAGAAGCACTAGTTGAAACAACCAAGGAGGTTATTCCATCAAAAGTAAGGCAAAAGAAATAGAAATGGATGACTGAAGAAATCCTTGACCCTATGGAAGAAAAGAGAATGATGAAAACCTGTAGTATGGAAGAATATAAGAAACTTAAAAAAATAATTCAATCAAGATGCAATGAAGAAAAGGAAAAAGGGCTTAATGAAAAATGTACAGAGATAGAAAAACAAAAGGATAAAGATGGTACATCAATGTATAAGAATATCAAAGACATCACAGACAAAGGAGGATGTACTCCTAGGGTATCTTTGAAAGCCATAAATGGTGATGTAATTATGGAACCAGAATAAGTATTGAAATTATGGACAGAATATACTGAAGAATTATTCCATGACAGTCAAGAACAAAAGCCATCTATTAAGAAGAACATGGATAGTTTGAAAACTCTTAAGTTAGAAGTATGAATAGTTATCAACTGCATGAAAACCCATAAAGCTATAGGACCATATGAGATTGTAGTAGAACAGATAAAATGTTTGGAAAGGTTTGGTATAAAAACACTAACAACTGTTATCAATGAGATTTATGAAAGTGGAGAAATACCTGAAGACCTTAGTAAATCTATCTTTATTGTGCTCCCTAGAAGACCTGGAGCCATTGAATGTGAACTCCATTGAACTATCAGTTTAATGAGCCATGTGACAAAGATCCTATCAAAGGTGCTGATGATGAGAGCTAGAAGTAGAATAAGACCAGCCATTGCAAAAGTTCAGTGTGGTTTTGTTGAAGATTGAGGTACAAGAAATGCTATCTTTATGGTATGAATGCTTTCGGAGAGGGCAACAGAAAAGAGGAAAGAACTTTTCTTGTGTTTTGTTGATTATTGTGAGGGAGGAAAGGAGCCAGTGGGCTCTGAGTTACCCTGTCCTGGCGCCATCAGGCGAGCCCGTCCAGCACAGGCCCAACACACCGGGCGGAAACTCACCTCTTTCAGGTCCCTGGAAGAAAGAAGGCCCAGAACGGACGGTGGCAGCATAAAGGAAGCGCTGAAGCCAGATGAAGGGGTGGCGGGACCGGAAGGAGTGTGCGGAGGAGCCGCCGCCGGAGAAAGCTCCGGAACGCAGATGCGAGCTGCCCACGGGGACTGCAGGACTTTCTGGGGTAAGGATCAACCCCAGCGGAGCTTGGGAACTGGAGCATCCAGTATGGGGAGGCCAAGGATGGCCTGAAGCTGCCGGGAGCGGCCGGGCCAGGTACTGTATATTCCCAAGTAGAGGAGCAAGCTCAACGGGGGAATCAGCCATCCTGGCAGGGAGGGGCTGAATGAACTCGGGGAGCCTGAGAGAGAGCTGAAGCACTCGTTGGGAAGTGGGAAGAGGGTCCCAACCCTGAGGCATACAGGAGAAGAGAGGGGAATGGCTGCTGAAGATTGAAGCATCCCACCTAACCTGTGGAACTCCTGGCCGTAATCTTTTGTGTTGATCCTTTGTTTCCTTCTGTAAATGGATGGGACTGACATCCTGATTGCTTGACCTGCCCAGATAGGCAGTCATGCTCCGGTGGAACGGGTGAGGGTGTAGGGGAGGAGGAACCCTCAGCGACGCGGGACCCCACGCCCGCAGTGAGTCTTGGTCCTGGACTGACACGCGCCGGACAATCGAAACTGAACCGGAGTCATCAAAGTTGTGGCAGGTGAGTCGGAGGCATGCAAGAGTCCAGGAGTGGCCTGCTGCCAGCAGGAGGCGGTCTCCGGGTGGGGGAAAGGTGTCAGAGACACACAGCGACGCACACTGCCCCCCGACAATTATACCAAAGCTTTTGATAGGGTCAGGCATGAGGAGTTAATGGAAATTCTGGAAAAATTGGATATTAATGGTAAGGACTTGAGAATGTTAAGAAGCTTCTGTTGGGACCAAACTGCAACAGTAAAGATAGAAAATGAATTAAATGATTTCATCCAAATTAAGAGAGGCATGAGGCAAGGCTGTGTTTTTTCACCTGACTTGTTCAATTTGTACAGTGAGAAAATACTGAGGGAGATTGAGGATTTACTAGGGCTAGTCATTGGAGGACAGAATCTGAACAACTTGTGTTATGCTGATGACACAGTCTTAATAGCTGATTCAGAAGAAAATCTGAAAGGAATTTTAGAAAAAAAATTGTTAATGAAAGTGAGAAGAAGGGTCTAAGTATTAACTGTAGGAAAACAGAATGCATGGTAATTACAAAGAAGAAGATAATTCTGGTATCCAATATCAAAGTGGAAAAGGACCAGATAAGGGAGGTCAATAAATGTAACTACTTGGGAAGTTGGATAACATCAGATGGTAAATGTGATCATGAAATAAAACGGGGAATAGAGATGGCAAAAGACGCATTTCTGAAAAAGAGAAAGATATTGACAAATAATAACATTTCTATGGGGAAGAAGTTAAGAGCTTTGGATTGCTATGTTATACCAGTCCTCATGTATGCATCAGAATGCCAGACAATATTGCCAGGTATGGAAAAGAGAACTGAAGCAACTGAGATGTGGTTCTTAAGGCACATCTTGAAGGTATGTTGGATAAGTCACACTTCAAATGAAAATGTTTTGTTAGAAGCAGGCTGCAGAAGGAAGCTGCCAATTAACATCAGAAAGAGGCAGCTAGAATTTTTTGGACACATTATAAGCAAAGAGGAAATTTAAAGTCTGGTTGAAACTGTAAAGATTGAAGGAAGGAGAGATTGTGGAAGACAGCCTTATGTCAGGAGTCTATCTACATGGATGATTGTATCAACACAGGGAATTCTGTATGCCCCCAAAAGAAGAGATCTGTGGAAGACCATGGTCACCAATGTCCTGTTTGGATATGGTAAAGAGAGATCTCTGAAAATATAATTTACACAATTTCAAATTAGTAAAAAGTAAGATGGCGAAAGGGAGAGACTACCTCTATTAACCTAACAGCTGAACATCTTGAACTGGAAATTGCTCTGCTCTATGAAAGTAAAATGAGCAAAGACTGTGACAGAAAGAATAAGCAGCAACTCACAGTTGTCCTCTTCTTTGTAGCATGCTTGTGAACTGCAAATCTTTCATATTTTCTTTTCATACATCACATTTTTCCTTGGTGGCCTTAGGCATAATACTCAAGAGACAACCACTACAGAGGTTTTACTGACTGCATGTACTAATTACAGTAGAAAGTCCAATCTCTATCAAAGAATGTGGAGGAGGTAAGATACATCCTTGTTTTGTCTCCCGATGATATACTGAGCGTTTACAAACCAGGTATAACAGGTAGACAACCTTATGAATATATCAAAGAAACTGTATCTTTATGACACATCCTTTTTGTTTACTATATATGTTTCTTCCTAAATCTTTAAAAGAGGCAACAATTTCTGTGTGTGATCCCTTTTATTGGACCAACTGCATGCTAGAGATAGATTTGGACAAACTTTTGAATGCAATGCATTCTTCTTCAGGTATGAAGGAAAAGCAAGAAAAGAAAAAGATTAAAAGTAGTTTTCAGGACTGTGAAACTGGAGAAAAGAGAAATTCCCAGGGGTAGCAGACAAGCAAATCACAAAAGGAAGAATAGCTTGATTAATGGAAGACGATTATCTGTCAAAAGGAAAGAGGCATTTTCACCTATAATGCAAAGAAATATTATCTAGTGTCAGGTAGATTATAATAAACCATGAAGTCAGTATCAATATTCAGTCCTTTGTTCTTAGTGTCCAGCCAGCTTATGAATTTTTGCTCATAATTTAAAGGCATTTTGTAAATTTTCCTTGAGCATGGAGACAGTGAGGTCAGAAAGTGACCGGTTATTCTGTGAACAGTGTTTGTGTGTGTCTGTCTTTAATCTTTTTCCTGTGATCATTCGTTCTGGTGTGTAATTTTTAGTTTAGTTTCACCCAAATGGTTTGCACGAAGGCATTTGATGCACTCAATGACATGGATCACATTTTGGGAAAGATATGAATAGGATCCATGGATTCTGATGTGTTTATTGTGGAAGCTGTTGATTGATGTAGTAGTGGAAATCTGCTGACAGGTTTTGAATCTATTTTAAGGCAAGGCTGTGTACCATTTAATGTCTGTTGAATAGCAGCAAGTTTGCCTCCAATGGTGGGTTGGCCAAGGTTAGGGGTTTGCTTGAAAGCCAGGAGTGCTGGGGCTGGAAATAGTTCTCTCAAGGTCTAATCTGTATCAAGTATAGGCTGTAACTGTTTGATGATTATTTTCATTGGTTCAAGTGTGAGTTGATGATTGTCAATTTTATGGTTGTAAGTATGGTGGCCTGTGGGTATTTTGCATGTAGTGGTTGGTATGGTGCCATCCCAGATATGGATCATGGTATTTAGAAAGTTGATGTTAGTCCAGGAGTATTCCAGAGAGAAATTGATTGAGAGGTGATAATTGTTAAACCAGAGGTGGAAATCAATAAGTGTATCCAGGTATTCAGTCCAAATGATGAAAATAACATCTATGTAATGCAGGTAGAGTGCAGGTATGGTGGTGCAGTTTTTAAAAAAATTCTTCCTCCAGGTGGCTGAGAAGGAGGTGGAGACTGCAGACACAGCAGTATCTGCCTGGCTTCACACTGCCTCATCATCCCCTAAGTAGAATAGCTCTTCAGACAAAATTTGGGAGGGTAGAACTGGACTTAGTGTGGACACTAATCAGAGCAATGTAAGTCATCTTAAGAAGCCTGAGAATGGCTCTTACGAGAAACTGGCAACTTCTGCTGAAAATTCTTATATTTGATAAAAAAAAAACCCTCCAAAACATAATTTTAACAATAATAGATTATTTGTGCACTTAATTCCAAATCACAGAATTGCTCTTCTATTATTTTACCTATCATTTCTAAAATCTGAATTCTAAAAAAGTAAACTCCTAAAGTACTCAATGGAAGTTCAAATGTCACAAATGTACATATACAAATGGAATTAAAGTGATGGAAATGCTCACTAGAGCTTTTTGAGCTGTTTGTCCTTGTACATACAAAAGTATTGATGTGAACCAACATTCTGCACAAGATATTTTGAGGATTAGGCCCATATTTATACTCCAGTTAAGAATTTCATATATATTCAATATATGCATGTATATATTAGGGCTGTGGAAAGCTTTGATCCCTGATTTGATTCAGCAGAGAAATGGCCTGATTTGGTGGCTGAATCTCTGAATCCAAATAGAATCAGAGGGACCCTTTAATCTCTCTGAATCGAATCAGAACCCTCCAAACTGATTCAGAGAAATTCAGAAAGATTCAAAGATTTGGACATAGAGACAGTTTTTAATGTTTTTTTCTACATACCATGTAGCAGGGGCTTGTGAATGCTGCGATGCTGGGGTGCATGGAGTGTCTCACAGAAGCACGGGGTGCTCCTCAGCGCATTTGGCAGGTCCCAGGTCCACTTCTGGGTGCATCTCTCTGGCTCAGTGACTGGTGTCTTCTGAGTCAGGGGGTCCACCCAGGGTCCCCCAGCGGCCGATTGTCAAGCTGAGGAGGTTCAGGGGGGGCCCCCAGTTTGATCCCTAGCAGATCTGGAAGTGGTTTTACCCCCCCACACACTCCAATCGGATGCTCC
This sequence comes from Crocodylus porosus, assembly GCF_001723895.1. Lineage (NCBI taxonomy): Eukaryota > Metazoa > Chordata > Crocodylia > Crocodylidae > Crocodylus > Crocodylus porosus. The sequence continues at coordinate 9,729,433 of NW_017728950.1, read as the reverse complement.
ATGCACCCTAGCATTGCAGTGATCATGAGCCACACCTGCTACCTCAAGGTATGTAGAAAAAATTTTTAAAGCTGTGTCTATGTCCAGATCACTGATTCTGTGGATCAGCGTTGAATCTTCAGATCTGGATTCAGCTGAATTGAATCAGAGACAGTGATCTGAATCAATGAATTGAATCACTGTCCCTGATTTGGGCCAAATCCGAATCAAACAGGGCCCGCCTCATCCCCCCTCCAGTATATAAGTATGTACATACACATAAGTATGTACACATATATGTATGTACAGATATGTATATATGGAATTCTTACAAAATTCTTAACTGGAGTATATGTAATATATATATGAGTAGCCCAGATGTATACTTACACACATGCGTGCACGCACACACACACACACACACAAACACACGCATGTGCATGCTATATATATAAAGTACTACTGCAAACATTGAACATATACGTATAGATAGATAGATAGATGAGTATTCATTTCCTTTTACTGGATGAATTGTATATTACTCTTTCACATTAAACAACATTATTTATGTGAGGTTTCTAAAGACAACCGTGGATATCACCAGCCTGAACACTAACATCCCAGATCACGAAAGCACAGGTGCCTCCCTGAAATGCCTAGAAGCACATGGGCTACACTCAGATTTGCAACAACATTGTTGTACAATTGTATAAATTGTCTACTTTATCCACACCAACATCAATTTCACTTTCAACAATTAATATTTCCTCCAAACCATGGACACAGCTATCGGCACAAAGATGGCTCCTTAATATGTCCACCTATTCATTACCAGCTGACTGGCTGATTAGTTCCAAAAAGCCCTCAGTGGACACTGTTCTGTTTGCCTTGGTTCCAGGGAAATTGGACACACATACACAGAAACCTCTTAGCATTAGCTATCATGGGGGTGGCGTGGCCAGATGCTGGCTAGGGTCCGTGCTTCTGGGGTCCCTGCTATAGGAGAGGGGAGATCCCTTCTTAAGCAGTGAGTGAGGGGAGGATGAGGCAGGGTGAAGCCAGGCAGATGCTGCTGTGCCTGCAATGTCCACCTCCTTCTCATCCAGCTGGAGCTCTGGCTAGGAAGGAGAGGGTCAGGGTCAGCCCTGCTCTCTGGAGCAGACAGCCCAGCCCAGCCTAGCCCAGGGCTGAAAAGTGTACTGGGATGCAGGGGAACTATGATTTAACTTAAGCCAGGAAGGGGTCTGGGACAGCAGTTCCATGAATTGGTTTGGCCCAAATCTGATACTACATTCAACCAGGTTTATCTTAAACCAGTTTTGCCATTTTGGAACTGGTTTATTTGCACTGAACTTATGTTCTGTTACAAGTTTAAAACAGTTTCTGATCACTTAAACTGTTTTAGGTGTAACTTCTGTCCCTAGCCTAGAGGGCAAAGGCTTTGTTGTTTAAACAAGCCATACCTGTAAAATCCCGTCTTTGGGGATTCCCCATTGGTGGTAGCAGAAAATGCAGAATGCTTTTTGGAGGTTGGGGGTGGGGGGGTTGGATAATTGTGCTAGTTGAAGGATTTTATTTGCAAGCAGATGGACAGCTATGTTGAATATTTGAGCCTTATGCCTTTTGATTGGTGACTAGGGCAGTGTCTTTAGCCAAGAAGTCCAACCAAGCCAAGAGGGAAGAGTAATATTGACACCTATAGCCAGAGATTTTTTTCTGTATTTGATATTAAGAAACTTTTAAGGCACTGAACTCTTGTTATCTAAATGTAATCAGTCATCCCATCTAGGAGCAGGAACCTGAGGATCTTGCTAGAACTATTAATTCACCCATTAGAAGCTTTCATTGAGTCTCTATTGGTTTCTGTTTCTGTTTTAGTCTTTCATAGGTTCTTAACCAGCCCTTATCTTTGTAGTATCTAAGTATCTTCTAAGAGAGCCTGAAATGATGTGGCAAACATTTGTCACATGCTTCATTTATTTTCTCTTCATCTCAGCAGAGCTAGTTTTATGGTACAATACAACATTTTGTTTTTGTTAGGGTATGAGTTTGTTTGTCCAAGCTTTGATCTGTTGATCTTTCATGGTCTGAGGACTACTGGTTCCCATAAGCAGCAGACCAATATATTTGTTACTGTCTCCCAAGTGTTAACCAAAAATTTTAAAAAATAGGAGCCCGTATTTGAGTTTGAGCAATTGGAACATTTACAATTAGAAGTATTTATTTGGGTGCCTAAATCCAAATCTTTATAACCTTTTGATACTAGAACTAGTGGGAACTATCTAAAAATTCTAATTAAAATGTCATCTGTACTATAGCATAAAACTTGCATAGTGTCCCAATCTAAAACATGATCAACACAAACATTTCAGCATGTCATTGTGCTTCTCATTTTCAGGTTTTCTGTAAAAGTGCACCAGTTGTTAAAAGTTTAGTACAAGTTATCACCTGCATTTTTCACTGGTGAAAAAAAGGACTCATCTCTATATGAGAAGTTCTGCTGTATTACATGTGAAAAACCCAGATGTCATTCTTGTGGGGCGTATGCCTAATAATGTTTAAGTAACTAAACAGATGGCATTTCTACACATGCATTTACTGTGCAGTAACTTTTTAGGCTGGTGTCTGCACATGACGCAGGTATCAAATTTACACCCAAGTCGCCATAAGTCACCACAGTTCATGTGCAGTGCAGGTGTGCATGTGTAGATGTGTGCCTGTGCTGCACAGTAACCTAAATTACTACACAGTAAATGTGCATGTGTAGATGCATCGAGAGTGTATGAATGTGCATTGCATCACTTTTTATTGAAAAACAACTGCAGTCTGTCATTGATCCAGGTCTAATCTTCAATTTTTGGTCCTGGTGACCGTTTGTTTTGTTTTATTATTTGTACCAGAACTACATGAATTAGCCACTGATTAGGTAAATGCAAAATGTATTTTTAGAACAATCTCATGGATTCAGTATAGGTCTTACTTAGAGGTCAAGGATAAAACCATTACTTTTTTAGGAACCAAGATATTTCTTTCCTATAACTAGGTTTATTTTAAATCCTTGCTCTGAGGCATAAGTGTCAGAGCTGATAAAGTATTCTGTTTATTGGTGCCACCAAAACCAGTCCAAGCATTGACAAGGTAAGGTGCTAAAACTAATCACTCCAACACCAGGGACAATTAAATTTCAATGACAGTCAGCCTTATCACTGAAGGGTTCATTTTTCAGCTGTTTTAAGCTCACCATTGGAAGGTCAAAATGACTAAATTAAAAGTGTTTTCATCTTGCCGTGATGCATTCTGGCTCTTCCTGATTTAGTGACACTACTCGGTAGATACTTATATAATTGAAGGATATTAGCAGATTAACATTTGATATGTATCATGCAACAAATCCCTAATCACACCAATGCTTAAATCTAAAAGGAACAGAACACTTAGGCAGGGTGCCAGTTTCCTGTTGTTATAAAGCCACGAGTGTGTTAGCAATATTTTCCCTTTATGCAATAATTAAACATTATTGTTAGGTAAGAATGAGACCAGAACACAAAAATTCTAGCTCCCTCATTGGCTATTGTTTGCTGTATTTATGGTGAGGTACAGGCATTCAAAAAGCCTGAGGCAGAATGGATCTAAGTTACATGGTTTACTCTAAGTGCCCTAATGTTTGCCCCTTTGGGAGGGACGCACAGGCTGCCTGCATTGGCCGAGGTGCTCCTGCACACCTCCTGGCTGTCTGCCTGGGTTGCCAGACACTGTCAAGCTCAGCCAAGTGCAGCTGAGTGCCTGGGATGCCCCTGACAAGCTGCCCTGCAAACAAGCCTACCCTATTTGTCAGCCTCAAGCATCTATATCAGCTGCAGGCAGCCAGCACAGGGAGATACACTCACCCAGCGGCCTGGTTGGGCTTTAGCTCAGTGGGACTTCTCCCACTCATGGTGGCATGGTGGTCTCTGAGTTTTGTCTGAGGTGGGGGAAAAGGGGTTTGCCCCAGGCAGGACAGAGGGAGTGAGGCTCATGAGCTGCCAGGGTCAGGCGGTGCCAGTGATGCATCCTTTATTCGCAGTTTGGGTTGGGGGGACATAGAGCATCCCTGCCCTGTCTTGGTTCTATCTGAGCCCTAGGACTTGTGCATTGGAGGAACTCCAGGAAGGCCTCAGAAGATTCCCCTACACCCCACAAGCCAGTGCTGAGTTCTTGCTTGAAGCTCCTTCCCCTGTAGCCATGGGGCTCAGGTCCCTGGGGATGGCAGGGGTAGGTGACCATGAGCAATTCCAGTGCAGGAATGGGCTGCGATCTGGGGAGCTGGGCAAGCCCCAGCCCAGCCCCACCTGCTACACAAATGCTGACTGCTGACAGCTGGGCAGGCTCAGCTCAGGCAGATCCATTTCCATCATGATCTCATCAGCAATCTCACCAGCTCCCCTCCCCTGACTTCAGTGGCAAAGGCAGCTGGGATCAGAGTGAATCAATGGAACCACTTGTGCAGGAGTGGGCAAAATGCAGCCCGCGGCCAGATGTGGCCCACCAGGCCAGTCTATCCGGCATGCAGGGCCCCTAAAAAATTTAGAAAATGAATCTGCCCCTGGCTGCCTGTCATGCGGCCCTCAATGGCTTGCCAAAACTCAGTAAGCGGCCCTCCACCCAAAATAATTGCTTGCCCCTGCACTAATGAATACCACTACCTGCCACAGGCTGTGGGCAACTGCTTACCCCATCCCGATCTGCTCCCAGAGATGTCATGGTGCATCTCAGAGCTCCGCAGCTCCCTGCAGTATGTGGAGGCTGCCTGGAAAGTCCCAAGCCAGGGAAGGTGAGCAACAAAAAGCAGGGGTTGCAGAATGGTGCTTGAGCTCCCTTCCACTCTGCAACCCCTGCCTTTGGTTGCTCAACTTCCCTGGTTTTCTGTGGCCCTGACTTTAGGATCCAGTTCTGCTCCTTAGAGAGAGACTTCACCTCCTCTTGGGGCAACTCAGTGCAACCCACAGATCCAAGCAGCATAACGGATAGTCTCTAAAAGGCATTTACTGGGGCAAAGGCCTACCGGCCAGAAGTTCTCTATCTCTTCTAAAGGGATTAAGCCATCCCGCTATCCCCAATACAGGTCATACAGATTTAAACTGAATTGGAGGTCTCCAAAGATATTCAACCATTTCCTTTCTAAACTCTCCAGCTCCCCAAAACTTCTCCATGTCTCCGAGTCCCCAGACAGGGCACTTTGCAAACAGCTTGCTGGGAGCAAGAGGAGAAAGGGGAAGAGGAGCCAGGTACCAGGCACCAGATTATGCTCCAGGAAGGTAAGTGGGCCCGGGCTACCTGAGAGTTTGTTTGGTCAGCTGTGTGTTTAGGTATGTGCTCTGAGCAGCTGGGAGTGCTGTTAGCAGGGTGACTGCTGCTTGATTGCTGCCTGTGTCTGACCAAAGCCTTAACAAGGGTGTGGTACTGCAACAGCAGATAATGCCCCAGACATTGTGTCTGCTCCAGCTGTGGAGTTGCCCTGCTACCCCTTTAGGTTCTAGATACTTTTGAAAGCTAAAGTATTTTTAATGTAAATAGACTATTGTGGCCTTCTATAGGCTCTACTTGTAAGGATGTTTGCCACATAAACAAAACGACATAATGACAGGCTGTCTTCCCTACTACTTCCACCCATGGTGTTCCTGTCTGCATTGCTTTGAATGTAATCTGACTGGGGAATGGGCAGTTGGGAGAGACAACTAACTCTTGTTTTCATATGTAGCAGGAGAACTATGTAATTCTTTTTCTCCATTTAAAGCTAATATAAAAATCAGTTTATGTTAGCACTCACTCACTCATGCTGCAAAGCCAAGTCATATAATTTCCAAAAGTTAGTTATTGTGATTTTTTTATTTTATCGTGAATCTCCTGGAGGAAAATACAACAGTTTCTTTTGAAATGATTTAAGTAAACATTTTTGAAGATACTCAGCAATATAAAAATCAGCATTTTTGTCAGTTTTTGGACCAAATCAAAGTATTGTTTTGGTCTGAAGGGCAGGAAGAAATTAGAAGTTTAAGACAATGATCATTTGAAGATGAATTTCTTGGTAAATGTATATCTGAACCTGTCAGAATGACCTGACCTGGAAGAAAACCACTGCAGCTAAACTATGAATATATGAGATTGCTTAATATGTTATGCTTGTTTATCCAGATGAAAGCATAATGCTGGTTAATTTTAAATGATGCCTGGGATTAGGAATAGATGGAATCATTATTGTCTGTCATCTTTTTATTCCTATGTTAATACCCAAAATGAGGCGGTATGTTATGCTGGAGAGCGTTTAAGATGAAAGGTGTCTAAGGCCCCCTCTACACATACAAGTAAAGATACAATTGCATTTCATGTGTGATCCGCATGATTGTGCCTCCTTCCATGCTAAGTATGAATGGCAGGAGGCATAATTGTGGGATTGTGCAGTAGATCCAAGCATGCCTTATGGCCAGTGTAGCAGGAGCCTTATCCTGGGCTCCCTCTGCATTGGCAAATAGAGCCTTGCCTAGGGGTGTGCGGGGCCAGGGGGTGGCAAGCAGCCAGAGAATGGCGGGGGGGGAGGTGGCAAGTGGCTGGAGCATGGAGGGGGGTGGCAAGTGGCCAGAGCATGGGGGGTGGGTGGCGAGTGGCTGGAGTGCGGAGGAGAGGGAAGGGGAGTGGTGAGCGGCCGAAGCATGGAGGGGAGGAGGTGGTGAGCAGCCAGGGCATGGGAGTGGGGGGAAGAGTGGCTGGAGCATGAAGTGGGGGTGGGGGTAGAGAGCAGCCAGAGCGCAGAGCCAGCTGCATACTGTGGCCACACTAGGGCCTGTATAGCACTGTCCATGGGGGGGCCCCCAAAGTACAGGGCCCAGGGCAGTTGCCCTGATTTCCCCTTCACCCCCAGGGATGGCCCTGTTGGCAAGAAGCAGGCACTCATGGCTGGGATCCCTTTTTGATGAGGGGGCTCCTGGCCATGTGGGTTATGCGCACCTAGGACTGAGAGTCCCCACAGCTCACAGGGCTCCGAGTCTGGGCTGAGCCTCACATGCAGCCAAGACCAAGAGTCCTACAACAGACAGGGTTCTGGGTCCGGGCTGTGCTTCTTATGTAGCCAAGACCTAGAGACCCCCCAGCTGTCAGGGTTCTGGGTCTAGGGTATGCAACATGTGAGATGCCCACACCCAGAGCTCCATCGGTTGTGGGATAACTGGGTCCCAACTGCATGTGAGGCACAGCCTGGACCCAGAACTCTGCATGAGCTTCCCCCATCCTTGAGCCTTGAGAATCACATCAGCCACAATCCCCAAGGCTTGGGGGTTTAACTTCTGTGGCTGGGAGCCCTGTCAGCCAACACGGGAGACCCTGCTACATGTGCAAATTATAGCTCAATAGCAACCATCTATAAAGTTAATACACATTTCTGAAGTCTAACTTCTAGCTGACTGGAGCTTTTTATTGCGTGATAGCTACTTTGCACTTGTAACTGGTCTGAATATAATTGCACAATTAAGTAGTTAATTGGAATTTTAATTGTAACGTGTAGAAGGGGCCTAGGTGCAGTGTTGTCACATTGCTTCTGAAGTCTATGCCAACCATTTGCAAATCTATTACTGAACATATGAGTAATTCCATTCAAAACAAAAGCAAAGGCATAACATAATGCAACTTCAGTGTCTTTATAGTCATCAGGGTCTTTAATATGTGCCTTGAAGCAAAACATAAAACTGACTCTGATAAAATCAATATAGTGACTAGAAATGATTTCATTTATATTCATAGTTATAAGGAAATAAAAAGGTTGTCTTGATAGCATTCTTCTGCATACAGTTCCTGGATCAAAACCTGCTTTTTGGTATATTGATATAAATCTTGAATAACTGACAACAGTACAAGTGAGATCAGAATTTGCCCCTTCAGCCCTGCCTCTACACTGACAGAAACCAGGAGACAACAGGAAGAAAAGAAGTTTAATTTGCCTAATTAGAAGTATGTTCCATCAATTCATTCACACATTTGATTTAGTATCTGTGCCACATCCCCATTTCTCAGCTTCATATACACTGATGGCAAATAATAATGTGGTTGCTGTAATCCTGGGGTATATTATCCAGGTATTTTAGCTTGCTCAGTTGGAAGCATAGCTTAGCTAGGGTTGATTCTGATCATGGACTTGATCCCTTGTAGTCTCACGTTAATCATGTGCAATTAAACCTGACTGACTCAAGAGACACAATTAAGTTTGTATTAGTTACTTCATGACTCTGCTGCCAACTTCTAGTTTAAAAAGCAATCCGACCTTTACTTCAGGAACCCCAGTAAATACATGTATGAGATCCTGTCACCTCGTGCCAGCTTTATTTCAGATAAATTAATAAGGTGACTGGCAATATCAAAGAAAAGGGGGAAAGGGGCTTATTTTAATGCATGATAAGTCTTGTCATTCTTTAAAGTCATACCTTCTCTTTATGGCCAAGAGAAAATAGGATTCATGTTCTCACTGCAGCTGCATTATTCATAAAACATAAATGTGAATCATTCTCAGATTGCACCCAAAAAGCCCCTCTTTCATGAAAATAGCTTACTGCTCCTAGCATTCAGAAAGAGTAACAGTTTAAATTTTGAACCCCACACATGAAAAAAAATCTATCCCTTTTTGCATAAAATGTCACATTACTATCGATTTACATGTCTAAGCAGTTTTGTACTGAAGAAATAGCTCAAACTACAACATGTCGGATGAACCCTACCCCATTACTGAGACGGGCAGCACTGCAAAGGAGTACAGTACCTTTAATAGCACTGTGAATATAGGCCAGGCTTCAGAAGTCAGAGGGGGTGCTGCCAAGCACAAAGCTCTGGGGGAGGTGACCGTTAGATCCCAAAATCTCATGAGAGGTGCTGCCCAAATCATGCTATCAGCGTTAACACCAGGCAGCAGAACTAAAAGAGCTGCAGTTTCCAGAGTTTAAATAGCAAGCTGCAGGAGCTGAGCCATAGACAATTAATTGAAGAAGACAAAACTGCAGTAGAGGGTAAGCACCAGATCTGCTAATTAGGGCAATAGGAAAATACTGCTCCCTGTTAACAGAATCCCGGGTAAGGTGTCCAGAAAGGGAAGAAGCAGAAGCACATGTAAGACAGACCCAGGCATTAGAGCTTCAGTCTGAGCTTTGTGTAGCTTGGAACCAGACTCTGCATGTTCTGGGGAAGGAGTTCTGCAAAACCAAGAGGACAAGAGCTCATGTACTCTGATGCAAAATGCCCTGGCAGACTTGAAGTAAAGGAAACTGTGCAAGAGACTGCTTAGCAGATAGGTGATTACAGTCCACCTTTGTTTTATATTGTTGACTGTTTATACCTGAGAAACATGGGTGTGGCGGAGACTGCAGGCTAAGACTGGTGTTAGCAAGGCACTAGGGGGGAAAGAGGGGCCAGAAGCTCAGAGGTGGGGGGAAATGGATGGCTGGGGATCCCAGTGACCTGAGTGGAGAGTCTGGGAGCATGGCTTGAGGACTGTAGGGACCTTAGTTAGGTCCTGAGAGAGATTTTCCCCAGCAGATGGGAGGTCCTGGGCTGGCATGCTGGCCTATTGACAGCAGTCTCCCAAACTAATCATCAAGGCAGGGTAGACAAGGTAGAAGAGTGTGCCAGGTGTCAAAGAGAGCCGAATAAGCTGCCAGTGGGCAACTGGCTGCCTGCAACACCTCAACCTAAATTCACTAAACATACTAGGTAGGTTAATCAAATGGCTGGTGTGGGAACTGGTTCAAATCGCAGGTAGCCCACATCATCTAATACCAATTGCTAGATACTAAGCCCATATTGACAGCCAGTCCACTTCTGACTTTCAAGGCTTATACTATTCATAGATAGCTTTGAAACCATCAGAGCTTGTGAGTAAACAACAGGACAAATCATCAGAATACTGAAATACTGGAAATGCCCAGTGTGTCTGTCTAACAGAAATATATAGATGAAAATTAAAAAGGTAAGAAACTTTGGAAAAGAAAGGGGAGTGTATATCAGCGTCCCAGGTCATTCTCTGAGGCACCATGATAGAGGCTTACTGTTAATATCATTTGACATGAGATTTAAAATAAATAGATCAACTGAATTTAAAGCAAAGGAGTGAAATTCATACAGAATAGTAAATCAGGTTTACAAGGAAAAGAATTGGACAAAAAGATGCCCCAAATCAGTACAATTTAGTTTGAAAACAATTGACATGTGGAAGGGACAGTACATAGCAGAAATGGTGCTCCCTGTTGAATTCTACTGTTCACATAATTGGGAGTGGGTTGGAAATCCTTGGCCCTAAAGTGTCTAGCTGAAATGTTTATCTTTTCCAGCCACCTATTACAGCATAACTTTATAACTTTTTGCTTCATAATGTAAGGAGACAGAGGAAATTGGTTAGTGGGAGATGGTTGCTCAGTGCAGAGGCAGAAAAGGATCTTGGAGCCATCATTGATGCGAAGATGAATATGGGCAGGCAGTGCGGGGGTGCAGTCAGGAAGGCCAACCGCACCTTGTCATGCATCCACAGATGCATCTCAAGCAGGTCCAGGAAGGTGATCCTCCCCCTCCATGCAACACCGGTCAGGCCGCAGCTAGAGTACTGCGTCCAGTTCTGGGCGCCACACTTCAAGAGGGATGTCAACAGCATGGAGAGGGTCCAGAAAAGGGCCACTCACATCATCAGGAGGCAGCATGGCAGGCCCTACGAGGAGAGGCTACGGGACCTGAACCTGTTCAGCCTCCACAAGAGAAGGCTGAGGGGGGATCTAGTGGCCTGTT
>NW_017728950.1:9697993-9717181 GCF_001723895.1 Crocodylus porosus | reverse complement strand
ACTTCCTGCCCTTTGGGCAGGGGGCTGGACTCGATGATCTCCCGAGGTCCCTTCCAGCCCTAATGTCTATGAAATCTATGAAATCTATGAAATTTTCTACTGACTAAGCCACCTCACAGGCCACTTCCAGAGGTCAAGCCCTGCCCCCCCAAGAACATCTGGATGTCCTGTATATGGTGCCATAGACATGCCTGTAGTGCCACATACCGCATGGCCATGCTCATCTGGACATGGCTACAAAGTGGAATCTTCCATTGGCTAAGAGAAGGGTAAGGGGGAGGGGGTGCACAGAAGAGAGAGCAAATCAACTGAAATATCAATTTTGGAAAGCAAGATGACCCCAAATATTGTGTTGCATTTGTAAAGCTCTCTCTCTTTTTTTTTTTTTAAACTAACAAGAGAAATCATTTTGCCAGGTGCTCCAGATCCCAAACACAGAAACCTTAAGTGCATACACAGTTGAGAGCACACCAGAAGAATTGTATATAATGTGGCAAAATTGAGCAAAATTGATGAGGCTGACCAGATTTTATCGGTGGAAGTGCAAGGAACAGTGGTTTGTTTCATTTATTAAATTGGATGCTGGAAGTCAGGTTAATATTTTACCATGCAATGAATATAGAAAATTAATATTGAGACCAAAAGTGAGTCCAACAAGTATCAAAATAGCTGGCTATTCAGGAATAAATATACCAGTGAAAGGGAGATGTATTGCTAGCATCCAATATAAAAGTAAAGTATGTAAACCCCCAGGCATTGTGGTATCTCAAGAGGTGACATCCAGTTTTGAGTCTGGCAGTTTATGAGGAACTGAATATAGTTTAGTATTTGCTTGTGGTACAAGAAGGCACAACATTCATGCCTGCTGATGATCCTCTCGACCATTGCAGCCAAAATTTAGACAATCTTCTTAGAAAGAAGGACATTATGCCGGAATATAAGAAGCAACAATGTCCTTATGGGAAGAAATGTACCTATGGACACAAATGCAAACACCATCCTGCAGGAAAAGGAAATGAGCCTCAACAACCTATAGGTAATGCACTTTGTGCTATGTCCAGAAGCATATCTGCCACAAGTGCAAGTCAGTCAGATCCCTGTATATGGACTCAAATCTATCAAGACTTAGAGGAAAAGCTTCTCACCAAAAATAAATCAGAAATTGCATATGATCATTCATCAGTGTTAGAAGAAAGGTAAACCTTTTGAAAGACTCAGAGAAACTTGTTAAAATAACTGCGGAAATGGGGGGAATGGTAAAGACACACTTCAGGGTGACATGCTAGTAATGTCTCTTCTGTAGATAGGTGTTAATCAAATCCTGTGTTCATTGATTGTATTTGTATTTATTAAGAGGGAAGACCTAAGGATAGAAGGTCTAATTTATAGATGCTCCTTAACTAAGGAGATTTGAGGAGATTGGTAGTTGGGAGATGGTCACTCACTTAAGTAAATGTTAGTTAGACAAAGGGATTGCAGAGCTTGCTTACAGTAAAATTCATTGTTTAGTTCTTCTCATTCATTGTATGCCTGTATTTATTGAGCCCAGTGATTTTTACAGGGTCTTTTATGTGTTATTGTGTTACTCTAACTTTTAGGTCAGCAGGGCTCAATAGTCTACACCTCCCCTTCAATGGGAGCACTACCTATGCCACCTTGCTAAAGTAGTGGTTTGACAGTGGAATGGGTACAATCAACCTTCTGACTACCAACTATTTTCAACCTACTTCAGCCTTTTCCTCTTCCATTTTGATGCAGGTTTTCAGACTCAGGTAATTCCAACTCCCCTTAATTTTTCACTAAAGAGTAGAAATGCTACTGGCACTTTGGCAGGTTCTGAATCCTCAAGAGGCACCGGCTGTTTGTGGTGCTGTTGACTCAATGTGAGGTGCAGAGCTGTCAGAGTGACAATGTGAAATTGTGATACATTAGCTGGAGGTGGATGGCAGGAATCAAAATTAAAAGGTCAGTAAGAACTGTGAAAAATCAGTGAGTGGGAGCATGCTGAGGGTGAGGAGATAGGTTGGTGTTCCTTGAAAATGATTGGGGTTTTGGTTATGTTCACCTTAATCTAAAACTTTGCACCTGTGTTTAGTATTTCAGGGCCAAGGAAATTTATTGCAAAATTTGTAACATTAGAATGAGTGATAATTGCTTTTAGCTTTAATTGCAATATAATGAAACTATTTTGTATTGGAATAAGTCTCTTTTGTGAACAAAATGAAAGGAAAATACAGGTTTATCAGGCAGTTTATCCAGTAGCATTAGTGAAGCAGCGTGACAGGCTGGGACTGAATTATGAGAGTAACTGGAAAGTAAGCCTGAGGGACAGAAAGGAGAAAAACTTATCTCCTGGCTTCTTAGAAATGCTAGGTGATCCCTTACCTTGGCCAGAGTCAAAGAATTTGGGGTCATCTTGAAAGCATTTAGTGTACTCCATTCTTAGTATTTCATATGTCTTGATAGTAGCCATGGCAATTTGATTATTATCAAGGTGGGGTAATAATTAAGGTTAGGAGTTTCAAAGAGCTCAAGTGAGTTCACAGTCCAACTCTCATTGAATTCAAGAAAGCCTGCCTTAGGCCATTGGAAAAATCCTAGCCTATGTGTCTATTTATAGCCGAGAATAACAGCTTTGAGGTTACAGCTCAGCTCAGACTTGTAGACATGGAATCTGATAATCTGGTGTAAATTAAAACACTGCAGAAACTTCACTGTAGCTGGGCCAGGTGGCAGCAGCTGAAAATCTGACTCCTAATTTTTGTTTTATCACTATGAAGCCAATCTTGAAAGGAGCAGGTTGATGGGAATTGGGGGTACTCAGCACCTTAAAGCAGGCACATGGAACATTTCAAATACGGTAGAGGCAAAAACAAGACTAATTGAAAGCAAGCATGTGCCTTTTCTTTAGGTTGGCCTAACTGAATCCTTTAAAAGAAGAAAAGGCCCACTTCTCAACTGAAATTTCCAGCTAACCTGAATCCTAACGTTCTGAAAGCGGTTGCTGGTGAACACATTTCCTCCTCAGTGCCCTTGCAATATACTGCAGAGTTAACTATTTTATATATATATATAATATATTCTTTTTTACTGCCCATAAATCTCAAGTTTCAACTAATAAGTGGCATTCATTCTGAATGTTAGTGCTAAGATTAAAAATAAAATATTCATCAAAATCTAAACGAAGTCTGTGTGTTATATATTTCGAAATGAATTTCTCCTTCAGCTTGGCACTTGCTGAGAAGTGAAAACAGTTAAGGTAGGTGAACATACTATAGAGCCATCAGGTTCACAGTCGGAAGCAGAGAGATGTGAATGTTTTCTAGGGCTATGCAAAATTTTGGCAGTTGTTTCATTTCGGAGGTGTTTCAGGCCATTTTGGCAACCAAAATGCTGAATCCGAATTGAAACAGAAGGCTCTGAAATGGCTCTGAAACATTTTGGAGTTTTGGAGCTGGGCTTGCAGGAAAACAAAGACTAAGAAGAGGGGGGTGAAAGAGGGCAGGAAGGACTGCTCTGATATTGACATCTAGGTCCAGGTTCGATTCCCCCAGCTCTCTGATCATTTCCCCAGCTCTTCCCATGGGGCATGGGCTCCTGGATCTGCACACAGGGTTTCAGCAGGCTGCCGCCACAGGCTGGGGCCAGCAGCAGCCACTCGGCACAGTGTGCACCAAGCGCCAAGAAGACTGTAGTGCTGTTGCTGGCCCCAGTCTGTAGCAGCAGGCTGCTGAAACCCTGCATGCAGATCTGGGGGCCCATGCCCCCTGGGAACAGCTGGGGGAAGTGATCAGAGAGCTGCATGTGGGATGATGGCATGCTGCCGTTGCCGGCAAGTGATACTTGTTTTGCTTGGAACAGTATAAGGTACATTACCACAAAATCCCCTACACCCATCTCCTTGAAACTTGGCAGGCATCATGCCGTCAGAAGGGGCTACCATCCCTACAAGCTTTATCTGAATTGGGCAGGAAATGACTAAGTTATAGACATTTTAGTGATTTCCCCATTATAGCCTATGGCCAAAACACTGAAACCGTGTCAAAACTCCGAAATAAATTTGGAGTTTAAAATTAGCTATACCAAAACAAATCACTGTCCCTCTGAAGTGAAACATAGCCATTTCACACAGCCCTAGTGTTTTCCCATGTTTGAGATTTAACGCTGGGCAATTCACCTTTGTTGACTATTGATCAGTGGAAAAAATTAATAACAGAACAAACATAGCATTGACTGCATTCCACCCTAGAAAATGAAAGTCATCCTTCCTGCTCTCTCTCTGTCTTCTTAATTGCCTGTCTCACATCTGCCTCACTTCTTTCATTGCTTTCTTTCCCCCAAAACTGCTCTGTTTGCACAGTTCAATAGAGATCACTTTGGCCAATTAAGGAACATCACTGAAAATCTCTCAAGGGAATCCTACTTGGGTTGGTCCAGCCAGAAAGGTTGTGACTGTGACACAGGCCTTGAGGATAATGGTTCCTACTCTTACAGATGATCAGCTGAATTTTAGATCTTTAAGGAGCCTCGTGTTGGAAAAATGATAGGACTTAGTTGTTGTAGATACAAAAGGATTATTTATTGAGGCTAGGTGTGGACTATAACCAGTGGATCTTTCTGACTCACTAGCTCTTGGATTTATGCCTGGCTACCCGGTGTCATTCCACAGGATGTCCCTAAGCCCTTGCCTAAAATAAACTGTCACAGAGGAAACTGCTGACTACACTTTCAGTTTTGTGGCATCACGTGCCACACACAAACTGTCAGGAGCAGGCATCCTGTGGCTGAATGAAGTTGATGCATTCTGAAAATAAGGATAATTGAATGTGTGGTTTAATCTAATAAAAAGCTGATGGTGTAGTGACCTCTAAAGATAACCTAAATACAATATTAATTCTAGTGGAAAGTCCTGAGTCATATAAGAGTAGAACAGATTGTTATCTTGTTCTAGTCTGATATGTTTGAGTTGAAGACTTTCATACATCAGCATTTCCTATATGTTCATAAGAAAAGCTAGTATGAACCACTGTATGCTTGTTGGAAAAAGGACAGGTCATTTTTAAAAGCCCCTACATCTGCATAAGTCCCCAAAGTGAATTAATGTAGTTACATAGTTAAGCAAAAGGCAAAGTTTTTTGTTTTTGTTTTGATTTGTTTTGGGGGGGTGATTATCTTTGATTGGACCAACGACAGGTGTTCATATGTTGCCTTCAAAAACTTTTGTAACTTTTGACCAACTGCAGAGTTGGGATAATCAAAGATACCATGCCCCACTCCACTCTCCCCTAGATCCCAGCCTCTTGCAGTTGTAAGTATACATGTACACGTGTGTATGTATATAAGCTTATACCTTGTTTAAACTTTGAATCAAAGTTCTGAGGACTCAATCTTACCTTTTCCTTGCAACTCAAAGCTATCAGTGAAGTCTCCAGTGAGTAAGGAGTGCAGAACCTGTTTCCAATATAATGACTAGAACACTGTGAGTAAATAGCTTAAGTGTTTGCTGCTGTTTTTCTTTTGTTTGTTTTTTCTTGATGACAAATGACCAGTTGCACTAGTCGATAAGTTGATGAGTTATGATCATAGTTACCCAAACTTTTTTTTATAGGAAAGGTCATGCCTATTAACATTAAGCACCTCCTAGCAAATGTTCTGAATCAGCATGTTCCTCCATGCGCAAAACCTCAACAATGACTCCTGTCAAAGATACCTGAGGGCACAGAATCGCACAATACTTAGGATGGCTTAAATGCAGTTTACACCCATAGTGGACAGACATAAGCCTGTTGAATTGGTTTAAAGGTACCTGGAAACAGTGAAAAATGTACCTGGAAAATAAAGTACCATTTCATACTAGTTCATTGTGAACCGGTTTAGTGTTATGTAGGGATACTTGGTATTTTGTGACATGTCTGGTCAGTCCTGCAGGCATCCCATGCTGCATCACTCCTCCCCAGCTCTATGGCTACAGCTGCAACTGGCTGCCATGGTACTCAGGCAGAACTCTACTGCCCACTTCTTTTCCTTTTGGTGACATGTTTTATCAATGAGCTCCTTCCCATTGCTTCTTCAATAAAAGCTATTTTTCTAAAAACCAGTTGTGTTCTCACTCTGTGCTTGCTGCACACACTCAACCCCCCTTTATGCCCCAGTGGCCCCTGGGAATCAAAAAGTATGGATCCTTTCCTTCCCCCAATCAAGCAAGCACACTGCAGACTCTGGTCACTTGAAACAATAACAGTTTATTGAACTCATATTTAGGAGAGAAGGGAAAGCAGAAGAGTGCAAATGCTCCCAAGTCACAGGTCACCCACTGGCTGTGATTCCCAAATCATGTGTGTAAGCACACCCTTCTGCTTTGCACACTGCATGGCATTCTGGGCTGGGTGTTCACCCCCCATCTCCTGCTGTTCGAGCCATGGCACTTCAAACAATTGGGATCTAGTTCCCAGTCAATTATATTTGGAAATGGTTCAACTGTTACGTGTTTCTGCACCCTGATGATCTTGTCCCTCAGTGCTCTTCACGAAAAACCCTTCTAGGCACAAAATCCCTGAAAAAGGAACTCCTTCTAGTCCTATTAAGAGCCAGTTAGATAAGGAATATACAACATTCCAAGTTAATTATTTCCAGCCCTTATTTAATTTGTCTCCTTTACATGATGTTTGCCAAGATAATATCAATATTTATGGCATTTTGAGCAAGTGATGAGAAAATAAAAAGTCATTGCATCTCTTTATTGACAGTTTCCTTCCTTGGAACTCTAACAATCAGCACTCAATGTAAAGCATTGTCATCTTTTTAAATATTTGATGTTATTTCCTTATTCCTCAATCTAGTTTGATTTTTTTGAATGATTAACAGAGTTAAAAGCTTCAGTTTTATTGTTTGTATGGAACATGGATTAAGTTATCAGTCCAGCTCCCAGGGACAGGTGTCTACATGCCATTAGCTTGGCTGACCCTAAGTGGAATTCTTGGAGGTTTCAGCAGAGAAACCAAGAATTGAGTGGGTCTAAAGACTGAATTATATTTTTACCCGTAGAGATGTTTGCTGCAGTCAGAATTGAGATGGGTTCTTTGTGTCATATGGGGCAGCTTACACCTGTTTGTGCCTGTTTTATTTGCTCTTTGAATAATGTGATGGTTATAAAAAACAAACAAACAAGTCTATCAGTTTGACACCTTGAATGAGCACAGCATTTACACCTGCACATACACAAGCACACAGACTTAATTATTTTTTCTGAATTAATTTTCTTATTGTGATTGAGTATTACAGACTATAAGAATATGCCGAGGGGAATGTAACCTAATCATCACAGAAATTTATCTTCACCCTCTTCCCCAGAAAGGCAACTAGCGATCATCCTCTTCACTGCAATACGGAATAATCAAACTGTTAACTGAGGAATGTAGTCATGGTAGCAGATGAACTGCTGATTTCAACAGCATTCTTATGACCATAATCAGGTTTTCACTTGTTAGGGTAAATGACCACATTATAATTAATAATAGAGAGAAATGAAGGTGTATTCTGCTTTTATTTTTAGCAGGGAATGCTGGTTGCTCTTTGTTCGGAAAACATCCAATGGTAATGTTGCCAGCAACCTTCCATTGTGATAAACAGTTCAATTAACTGCTGTCCTGAAAGTCATTTGACACAAGAAGGGAGCACTGGTCTCCGTCCCATCTAATTTCCATAATCTTTTAAACACCTAATGCATAATAGAAAAAATAAATACTTCAAACAACTTATCTAGTCACATAGCATACCCCCACCCCCTTCTTTCTCATTCTGCTCTCATTTTGCTATTATTGCAGAAATTATTTATCCTCTAGAAGAATGCCTTACTCTTTAATTACTTTAAAGGAAGCTTAATAGAGATATGAATAATCCAATAAAAGGCTAGTTCCAGTCCTATAGTTGCTTTTTCTTTTTGGTTGACTGTTTTGCAAATACTTGCCAGAGAATTTTCTTGATGAATATATGAATAAGAACTCTTACTGAAGGCAGTAGAAATTTAAGGAAAAGGTAATCCCTAGGTAAAGTATCTGCATCTACAAACAATAATTTATTATAGCTTTTTAACTTAAAATTCAGCTCCATTCTTATTAATTTATATGACCCAAGGAGAGGCAAACTTTACTTTCATTTTAAAAAAGCAGTGAAGCATAACCAATAACAGATTTTGGATGTTACCCCCCAGGATAAAATGTGCCTTTAAATATTATATTATTTAAACTGTAACCATCTCAATTTTCATTACCCACGGCTGTTAAACATCACTAGTTCCAATAGCAAATAAAATATTCTGAAGTATTCATTCAAGATTGCTTTGAACACAACTTATTTTGTTACTTAAATTTTATTACTGAATATATTTTATTCACAAACACTTGCAATTTGTGCTAATAAGCAATAATTTCAAAATATAAAGTGTAAATGAATGCTGGAAGAGCATTTTAATCTTTTATAGAGTGTTCTTTTTTTCTGACGAGAAGGTAAATTAAAACACAAACCAGTTCTAGCAGTGACCTTGTCCTTGCTATGATTTTAAATGATTCTGTGAAATGTCTGAAATGTGCCACGCTGGGTAAAATTATATCGTTATTGCAAGTTGTTTCCGTAATGATAATCAAACTTCTGGGCTATTTCCTAAATAAAGAAGAAAATAAAGAAAAGTATACGAATAAGATAGTTACTGGTGAGAGCTTTTCTTTTCTTTCAGAAGGTTGTTTTCTGTAAGCCTTCAAATAAAAGTCATATTTATTAAGGGCTTCTTTTTTCAGAGTCCTAAGCTATTTCTGAGAGATGCTGATAACACTCAACTCAAACCCACTGACCACAGATTTGAGGGTGCTGAGCATCTTTGCAAGAGGTCTAATTGGTCTTTTGCAGGACCATGTTTATTTCTCTTCCAGAAGAAAGCAGGATAGAGATGCACCTTACAGATCAAATCAGAGATGCATAAATTTCATGAGCAAGAGCTCACATGATCACTTGCAAATTTATCTGCTCATTTATTTTGTTTTATTTTCATTTGTTCTGGGATGTAAAGTATGGGTTTCTTAACATATTTAAAAAGTGGCAATTAGTATTAGTATCATGCTCTGCTGTATTACTGACTTGTTGTTATCTCTTTTTATTTCGATCCTGTTCTAGCCTCATCTAATCATCCTTCCCCTTGAAACCATCTTTATAAAAGTGATCTTTATGGATTCTAAACTGTATAATTATAGTTCTAGATGATGCCAGACATTGACAATATCCCTGTCTAATGCTATGATTCCTCACAAAAATTTCTGGTGAACTATTCCATTACAGTTCTTCAGGGCATGCTTATTGAGAGCTATGGGAATTCACTGAAACACTTTGTGCCAAAAATGATCTGCTCTCAGTGGAAAATGGGATGAGGTCCAGACTTGGAAAACTGCTCTTCAAAGAAAGCAAAACTTTTCTCTAGAGAATCTGGTTTTTTCTGGGATACATTTTCCCTCTCCACTCTTTTTGGAATATTTTGTCTTTTTAAATGGTTTGTTTTCTATGCAAAAGGCAAGTATTTCTTAGGGTGATGTCTTTTATTGGACCAACTTTGTAGTTGGAATACAGGTAGACAAGCTTTCAAATGCAAGGCATTCTTCCTCAGGATTGATGATCACAACAACCAGGACAGAGCATGGTAAAGAACAGCAGTGGGAGGGAGGGAGAGAAATGTTCAGGGATAGCAGACACACAATTAATTAGCAGAAGAAAAGAAACTGATTACTGAGAGATCGAGGCCTACCAAAAGCGGGGATGGTTGTATTCATCTTTCACGTGTGGAAAGAATTCAGAAGTCAGGTAAAATATAACATGTCATAAAGCCATTAGTCCATGGTTCTTAGGCTAGGGACAGATGTTACATATAAACTAGGTTAAGTGATCAGAAGCTGGTTTAAAACTGTAACAGAAGTTCAGTGCACATAAACCAGTTTCAAAATGGCCGAAACTGATTTATGATAAACCTGGTTGTATGTAGTATGAGACTTAACTGATTTGGGTCAAACCAATCTATGGAACTTCTGTCCCAGAGCCCTTCCTGGTTTAAGTTACATCAGAATCCCCCAGGATCCCAGCATGCTTTTCAGCCCTGGGCTAGGCTGTGTTGTCTGCTCCAGACAGCAGGGCTGGCCCTGCCCCTCTGCTCATTAGTTGGAACAGGTGTGTGGCCATACGCCGGCCAGTATGGTGCCCTAAGGGAAAGGGGCAGGGAGGAGGTTTATTCACCTTCCCTCCCCTCTCCCCCTCAGGGGACCACAACTGGGGTCTGCCTGGCTGGGGTAGAACAGGTCAAGGGAGGTGATGATTCCCTTCTATGTGGCACTGGTCAGGCCGCAGTTGGAGTACTGCGTCCAGTTTTGGGCACCGCACTTCAAGAGGGATGTGAAGAATATTGAGAGGGTTCAGAGAAGGGCCACCCATGTGGTCAGAGGCCTGCAGGAGAGGCTGAGGAACATAGATCTTTTCAGCCTTTGCAAGAGAAGGCTGAGAGGTGATCTTGTGGCTGCCTATAAATTCATCAGGGGAGGGCAGCAGGGAATCAGAGATGCTCTATTTACTAGGGCACCCCCTGGAGGAACTAGGAATAATGGACACAAATTGACAGAGAGCAGACTTAGGTTGAACATTAGAAAGATTTTTTTCACAGTAAGGGTTGCCAGAATCTGGAATAGACTTCCAAGGGAGGTGGTGCTCTCCCCCCACTTGGGGATCTTCAAGAGGAGACTGGACAAGCACCTAGTTGGGGTCATCTGACCCCAGCATTCTTTCCTGTCCAGGGCAGGGCGTCAAACTCAATGACCTACTGAGGTCCCTTCTGACCCTAACATCTATGAACTTACTTTTATAAGAACGGGATTTTCTGAGCCAAAGTAATAGTTTCTACTTTCTTTAGGACTGGACCTTAAGAACCTGAATTTTGCCTAGTTTTCCCACTAGTAATACAAACCCATTCATAGGTTTGAAGATAAATCCTTCATCACTTTCATTTTCTGTGAATCCAAAATAAAAGAGAATTTTTAATAATTTCTCAATATTGCTAAATTTTGGTTCCATCCCTTCCCTCCCCACCCCCATTGGTTTAATGGCATTTTGTCCCGTATGGGAGTGCGTGTGTAGAGAATGGCACAGTGGACAAAAGTCCATGAAAATGATGCAAGAGAATTCTATATGCCTCTTCCTTGCTATGAACAAAGACAGTTGATTTAATAGTTCAGCAAATACGGATTCTTCAACTGGATTTTACTTTTGGTCTTTCTCAGTAACAGTTCTCAACCTAGGCCAGCTGTTTATAAGTTAAATAAAACTTTTGGCATTTCCCACACATTAAGAAGTGTGGAAATGCTATAATGCAAATTTAAAGAGGAAATTTGGTGCTTGTATGCTGGAATAGTCAGTGAGTAGATTGGTGGTTCAATATAAGTGTCACAGCATTTAATTCAAATTTTCTAGCTATCAATTCAGCTTCTATTTTTTAATTCATAAAGCTTTAACCTTTTCACCTCACCTTCACAGCTCTAGAAAAGTCACTAACATATGTTACATAGTATTTGACATCTCCTCTTTGCCATCTATTTAACCCTTATCCATTCTCATGAGACTGTAACCATTGTTGTTCTCATGGGGTAATTTGTTACCCCAGCCGCATGAACAAAATGGAACTATTGACAACAGTATAGATGTACCAAAAACTATTTATTAAACATTCAGATAGTTTGAAAGAGTATTTATGATGACTTGAACCCAAAATATTATTTGACTATAACTATCAACAAAATTTAAACTTTTTTAGTTTCAAAGTGTGAATGAACAATTTGCTAAGTCTGTATTTCACACTGTTTTCAAACTAACAATTACTTCCAAAAACATTTCCTAACTGTTTTAACTAAATATTGCATTCCTCACAAAG
This sequence comes from Crocodylus porosus, assembly GCF_001723895.1. Taxonomy (NCBI): domain Eukaryota; kingdom Metazoa; phylum Chordata; order Crocodylia; family Crocodylidae; genus Crocodylus; species Crocodylus porosus. The sequence goes on along the minus strand of NW_017728950.1, from coordinate 9,705,231 downwards.
CAGCAGTGATGTACTACGGTGCACAGAAGCAAATTGCTTACAATTGTCTCATAGTTTCCGGGTTTTGCAGTCATCTATCCTTGGACAAAAAATACAATTTCCACTCATGCTTGCAAAAGATTCTACTGGGGTGTGTTGTGGCAATTTGTAAATTAGGGAAGTCATACCAGACTTGATGGACTTAGACAGATTATACGTATCCATCATTCTTAATTTTATCTGTCCATTGATTAACTGTTCTCCAAGCTCCTGGAAAAAAAATGTGCTGTCTTCTAAAATGTGATCTTTGCTTCCAGTTTGTGTTGTGGCCTAGCCAAATGATGAGGCTGGCAAAGGCAGCCACATCCAGCATATTGAAAAATAGTGTCATTGGCCACCTGTCGAATTTCTGCCTGCAGGTGGTCATACGGACTAAGTGGTTAAGGTTATCAACCCCACCCTTTTTTTTATTGTAGTCATAGATGATATCCAGCTTTCTTTGCTCTCTACCCATTGACAGGTCATGGTGCATGCTTGACAGCAACAGCACAATTTTGGATTTGTTTGGAACATAGAAAACTAGGGTGAGTTCCCCATCAAAAAGCAAAAATGGATAAAAAAGTTTCCCTTCTTCAATTTGCACACATTTCGTTTGGGATATCAGCCTTGTTCTTCTGAATTGTACCCACATAGGTCAAGTCCTGCTGTAGCAGTCTTTCTGCCAGGTCAGTACTTGTGAAGATATTGTCACCCACAATATGCCTTCCCATCTTGTACCAGGGATGAACTAGTTTTTCAATGACCTGGGTACCAAGATTACCTTAGCATTGAGTTTCTGGTTTTTTGCCCAGGTAGATGTCTCCAGACAGGGCGAATGATTTTGCTGCATCACAGCACCACCAAATTTTCAGGCCATATTTGACAAGCTTGCTAGGTATATAGTGTCTGAAAGGACAGCAACTCCTGAATGCAATGAGCTACTCATCAACCATCAGGTGTATTCCTGCAATATACCATTTCCTGTGATGCTCTACAAATTGTGTCCAAATATCTCTGAAGGCAGAAAGCTTGTCCACAGCTCTCCTTTCCCCATGTGTCAGTTTGTTGTCAAATCTCAGGTAGTTGGTGATTTGAAGGAATCATTTTAAACTCATGATGGCGCAGAAGCAAGGACACCTGGTGCATTGCTCCCACAACTCCTCTAGTGCCTTGTGACCACTGTGATATAGACCACCGAGCAGTAGGAGGCCAATGGAGGTTTCAAGCTCTGTTTTGTCCAGCTTTTTCCACTCCTTTCTATTTTCAGGGTGGCTATCATTCCACCCCCTGAATCTTCTTTCTGCCTCTCTGTTCATTTCTCTTATGATAACAGTCAGGATATCTTGTGAGAGAAACAGGTGGAACGTTTCCACCACTGTGTCTTTATTACTTTCTCTTGTTGGCCCAGCACTATGTCCTTGGCAGTTCTCCAATGATGTATTAGCTGTGGACTTTTTTCCCCACACTCTGCCATTCCTTCCTCTAAAGGTGTTGTCATCTGCAATTTTTTGCGGGGGGTGGTGGCAGTGGTTCTGCTCCACATCCTGCTGTAGCTCTCCTTGGTCTTCCACAGTGGCCCCAGGCTGGACCTCTTCCCTTTCCCACTGGAAGTGTTGGAATCACTTCTGCTTGTGGCACCAACTCCTCCTCATCTGAGCTGGATGAAGCCATAGATACATGGTCTTCTTGCTCTGAACAATCTCTGATGTCTGAACAAAGTAAGCATCCTCACTGCCTTGGGATAAGATTTCATCAGTGGATGTCTTGCTGTCATCCCTGGTTACATGTGCAAGACAAACTTCAGCACTGAACATGCGCTGACTTGTCATCTTGGACTACAGAAAAAAAAAAAACAATTGATTACTGCTGAATGCATATAAATAACAGCCAAAGACATGCCTGTCCACCTATGTTGTCACGGAAGAAATTCCACCCTGCCCTATGGCAGCGCAGGTAGCACCCTCTCCTCCTGGGCACAGGAGCCAGAGACCAGCATCCACCCTTTGCAGGCAAGCCAAATGTGGGTGGATGCTGTTTGGAAACCACACATGCAGGGGCTTACTGAGAGCAGGAAAAGGGGGCCTGAGGGGTATCAAGCCCTTACTGTTTAAGGGGACTCCATAGTGTACACTGTATTGCAGTATAATGTTCTGTTTCTTCTGTGCTGTCCTTTTGCTCCTTGTCCTCACTTCCAACAAAGGCAGGGCAGACTAGCTTGTATGTCATGAAAGGGGCAGGTAAGGTGGAGTTTTGCCATGAGAAAGAGAGCAGAAGTGGATTTGGGTTTGACAGAGGGTTGGTGGGGTGGGGGGTGTTGGACAAAGGACAGGGTGTTTTCATGACCTTGCAGCCTGCAAAGTGGTTAGCAAAAGGGATTACCACTACAAAAGCAGAGTGGAGGATAGCCATCCATTAGTTACCATGGATACCTGAAGTGGATATGAATGAGATGTGATGTTCCAGCCAAAGTTCCCAAACAGGTCTAAGCCTGTCATTTATACAGAAATTGCATTGGGGTAACAAGTTAACATGGGCTTGGGGTAAATTGTAACCCCACATGGAAAAACACATTCATGCCTAGAGTAACATGTTACCCAGGGCAGTTTTTCATCCACAGAGAGCAAACCATTCACATAAACTGGCTGTTCTTTAGTGATATTGTGCACTGCGAGTGACAATGTCCTAAAAAGATTTTTTTTTTTAGAATTAACTTTAAAATACTGCAGAAAATATGCATCTTGGGTAGAAAATTACGCCATGGGAAGGTATGAAGGTTAAATTCAACTATGCCCTTAATCATCTGTCTCTCCCAAATTCTTCTCTGTTAACTTATTGAGAGGTCAGCTCCTGCCCATAATGCCAGACTCCACTGCGTACTTGTTAAATTATCAGACTTTTTTTTGTGCTTTCTCCTATGCTGTCCATCTCACTTACGCAGAGCTCCCCACATCATCTGCAAAGTCACTTCCCTCTCCTTCAAATTTTCTCTTACAACCCGTAAGTATAGACTTGCCCACTAAAAAAGGTTGGCAATTGTTAAGCTGCTGATGTGCGAAGATCACCTCTATCATGCTGACTAATGTTGTCTCATTGCTTATTTGGACTCCAGCCATCTGTTGTTTATTGTCAGATGCCTAATTTATAAGCTATTTCAGGAGGGATTGTCTTTTTATTTTATCTTGGTACAGAGTCTAGCACAATGGATTGGAGTCCTAGTCCATGATGGGGTGGTTCCTGGACTCTAAGAAATGGCTGCTGCTTAGCTATCTGCATGTCAGTAATACTTTGAAGTTTCTCATTTTGATTACATTTTCTTACAGGGCATTTTCCAGTCCATTGTACGCATTTTAATTTGAAGCATTAAAAAATACATATAATTTTATACCTGCCTTTTTTTCTCCACTCAGTGATTTTGATACATAAGGAGAATCACTGACCATAATACAGATTTGCTCTACATTATGTTTAATCTGAAATGATAGATAAGTTAAAATTGTTTGGAAAATCTACCTGGAACCTACATTTTTTTCTTTCTTTTGTTTTTTAGTTTCAGTTTGCAAGTTGCCACTGCTTTCTCCCTGAGTCCAGCTTAACTCCTTTTACCTCCCTTTGTCATCCATCTTTGTTCTCTGCACTTTTTCTCCGCTGGATAATACCTAGTAATGTTAATGTGCACAAAGGGATCTTGCTAGATGAATACAGATCTAATGTAATTTATATTGAATACTTAGTCTCCACCACTCTTCTGTTTAACTTACAAATATTAGATGTTTTTATCCAGGGTAAATTACCCAGCATATCAGAGCCCAATATGCTAGTTGATTTGTACATGAAAATGCGCTTGTACATAAATTGCTGTGTAATATAGATTACAGAGGCAAAATCTTCTCCAATATACTGCAAGTTCTCCTAACTTGTCTAATCTAAACAATTCATTTTACAGGTTCCTAACCTCTGCAGTAAAATTTTACTTAAGGACTTAAACTTTCAGCCCATTTGTCAATTTACCATCCATGAATCTGAGAGGGGAGAGGAGGCAGGGAATTAATTCAGCCATTATTAAATCATAACCATATGTTTTGGCAATTGTGTAATTTTTTTGAATTGATTTAATTTCTAATTATATTTTGGAGGGAATTAAGATTTCATTCTGCTCTGGTATCCATAATGTAAAGCTGGCATAAGCAAGAAGAGAACCAGATAGTTAAATATTTCATACAGCCCACTGGTTTTGGGTTATTATTAAAAAAATAAAACCCATGGTATGGATGGGGACCTTGTAGAATTAGACCAATAAAATCTTCTCTAGAACAAATGGATATGGTAGTGAAATTGTAACTGTTGTACAATAATTTGTGAATACTTTATGCTGACCTGGTTATTGAGACAGTACATGCATGAATGTGCTTGTTTATTTTAGTATGAGTGTTGTCAGAGAATTACACAGGAAGAAAGAGAGAGAAAAAAAAGCTGTCTTGTCATCACATGCCCTGCTAATCACCAGTTCCTGAAGGAAAGTGACAAACCCAGTTGAATTGGCTGGATAAGAATGGTTTGGTATACAGAGCCTGATCTCAGTAAGGTAAGCTGTGAAATTTGACCCTGCAAAAGGTAAAAGCATGAGTGGGACCAAAAAAGGGGCAGAAATGCAGAGAGCCCTGTAAGTACAACTGCTAAATGGGCCAGAATAGAGCACTTCTCTAATACAGGTACATACCCCTTTATATGGGATATAAAAATTATTATTAGCAAGTTACTTCTGCAAAATCTATACTGCCACTAACTATGATGTACCTGCTCTATGGATAAGGTATGTCTGTCCCCACTGGTTTCATGTACCCTATTTTTAAAAAAAAACTCTTTTTAAAACCAGTACTTAGTTTAGTAAAAGTTATTTGGCAAATCTGTCATAAATACTATTCATCAAAAACTTCATGAGAACTTTCAGTACACAAAGTGTATGCTGTAAAGTCTCCCTAGGCATACACACTGATCCAGGAGACATTAGCAAAGCAATTAAAACATCTGTTGTGCCAAGGGATACTTGAATAAAGGAATAAGAAAGATGGATAGATTCTTATCTCAGACTGTTGAAATTCATAAATTTGGCTTGATGATTCCTAAACTCCTAATAAGATAGCTTAAGAAGTTTTATTAAAATAAAGCAATGTTTTGTTTTGTTTTTCAAAAAGTGTCAGAATCCCTACTCAGAATATGGCCAGGCCAGGCAAGCCTCTGGCAGGGCCCGTCGACCAGGTCAAAAGGTCTCTGAGCAGACGGAAAATTACCAGCTACAGCCAGGTGGAAAATTACCAGCTATAGTTACGCAGCAAGAAACAAAAGCCCGCCAAAACCCACAGCAACACAAAATATAGCAAGCATGCACACTTGCAATGATTGGATAAAGTTTCTGCCAGAATTTTTATAGAAGGTGCAACGTTCCAAGTGCTCATCGGAGGAACCACACGACCAAACCTCAAGCGACAAAGAGCGACTGGACTGATCACCCAGGAGCTGCCTCCCCCAGGGTGAATCCCTGAGCGACCTTCAGGCCTGCCTAACGGACTAATCTTTATCTCTCCAGCAACAACGATGGAACTGGTGAGCTGCCGTGCCATTTTTGCTTAAGCACTGTAAATAGTTTAGTGTTAGCTTTACCTTATAAGGACTTTTACAGTTTAGCTTAGTTTGTTAGGTACACTACCCTATGCCACCTACCTGGTCTGGGACTTACCGGTGGTCAGCCGCACCAAGCCCTCAGGCTTGAAAGCAAGGGATCACCATGAACCCCATGACCCGATGACCCTTTTGTATTCTACACCTATCCACACAAATAAAATTTCCCATCATATTGTTATCCTGTCTCCGTGTCCTGCATGCTTCCCTTCCCCATTGGCATTTGCGAACTTTAAAATTCCTACAAAAAGTACCATTAAAATAAAATAGGGCACAAGCATAACGGCTAAATTGGAACTCAGGACTAATTTTCATTTCAAGTTCACTCCATTCACAATGCACACATAGAAAGGTAACTCAGAGACAGATGCCTGGAAATACTATTAGTATTTTGACTTACATCTGAAAAAGTAGGAACTTCAGAATTAAAGAATTCTTACTGGGTTTTTCACTCTATCTTAGGCATTTTTAGCTGCCTCATGCCCAAAAATTTTCATGGAGTTATTGGCCAGCAAATGCTGCAGACTTGGCTTCTGGTCATCTCTTTTAGTCACAAAGGAGTGAACGAAGGTAAAAAATATAGCTTTAACTATGGGTGGGGTGGTGTTCATGTTCCCCTAAATGTTACCATTTCAATATTTTTCTTTTGTGTTTATGTTGAATACATTGATTACATCAGTCTTGGTAATTTTCATATTAAGAGAAATAAGAAAGAAAGATGCCTTGGAGTCTTTTGGTGACTTCCAGAAACTATAAAATCCATAGCATGGGGTGCTCTGACTTTGGGAGTTCTTCAAATATGATGGTAAGAATGATACATCACTCAGGGCACATCTACATGAGACATTTACTACACAGTTAATGAATTAGCTACACAATAAACATTGCATATCTACATGTGTTCCCCTATCAGGCCAGAGCAGGTTAATTTACTCTGCAGCAGGATAGTACTTGTACTTGTATTTACAAGTACTATCCTGCTGTGCAGTTTTTTACTCCACAGCAGCACACGTGTAGGTGCTGACCTGGCTGGCTGGGGCATGAGGGTGCTTCAGTGTGTGGGCTGCCTGCTAGTTAGACCCATGTTGAAGCACCCTCATGCCCTAGCCAGCCACTCCATGACACACTGAGCCAGAGAGAGCAGTCCTGGACTGGCAGACTGACCCCTGGGGCCCCCAACCATCTAGGGCTGCTCTAACTTGCTCAATGTGCTATGCTCCTGAGCACAATAAGCTCCAGAGTTACTTCATGCTTGCCTCCCAGCGCTGGCTCTGTGGTTGCGATCTCCCAGCACCCCCACTCTCCAATCAAAATGGAGAAGCTGTGGCTGGGAGATCCTTATCCCCCAGCCACCACTCCCTGGTAACCATCCCAAGGTAGGAAATTTACTTGCAATTAGCGAGGTTTACTGAACAGTAAGTATCTTGATTTCATCAATATTTTAGTGATTTTCATAGTTTCATAGTTTCATAGTAGCTAGAGTCGGAAGGGACCTAGGAAGATCATCTAGTCCGACCCCCTGCCTTGGCAGGAAAGAGCACCGG